>NC_051444.1:4050265-4071020 GCF_001649575.2 Kryptolebias marmoratus
TGTGCATTTATGTGTACATTATAATGTTGCTTTTGTTGTTTTAATTCATGTAAATACACTGGTGTGATACCTTAGTATATGTTTTGGTCCAAAACATATACTAAGGTATCACATAATAGACATATACCAAAACCTTTGGTATATGTCTGTTTTGGATTTATAGCCCCCCCTGGAGAAAACTCCACCAGCCGCCACTGGATGAAACGTAGAAAAGCTGTAAACTTTATTATCTCTGACAAAAACACAAACTGTAGGATTTTAATCCAAACTAAAGATGTAATGTCCAACCCGAGTCAGCAGGTGGCAGTGTTATTTATTTAGTAAACAAAAACAAACAACCTGATTAATCTTTTCCAGCTTGTTTGTTTTGATTTTTTCAAACAGTCTTTTAAATCAAACTACTTAAAATATGAGCCCAACAAAAAGACATTCATGTTAATTTATAATAAGTTAAACAAAAACTAAATTATGAGACTAATTTATGTTTAAATCTGATTTTTTTAAATACAGGAAGACAAACTCACTGCTGCAGACTTCAAGTTGTATTTATTTAATATTTCTGATGAAGGAAAATGTTTAAAATGTAAAACAAACCACTTATGTTTTTATTTTAAAGGTGTTTAGACTTTAAAAAATGTTAATTAAACACGTTTTCCGCAGGATAATTTGTTTTCTCGTAGAAACAAAACTAAATATTTTTGAACAGATTCAAACCAGTTAACAGTTTCGTACTGATTAAATTTTATTAAAACACCTTTTTAAATCGTTAAATATTCAGTGAATTTTTAAAAATGTTTTTAATCGACGTTTAAATGTTGTGAAAGATTTTAAAAAACTCAACTTAAATTGTTAAAAACTGTTTGAAACTGAGTAAAATTATTTAATTTCAGAGGAAATAATCTAATAAAATAATTAGATTTTAATTATTGTGATATTTATTAAAGAATGGGGCACAACTTTACAACAATTTTACCTTTATAATTGATTTATTAATGCTTTATAACACCTTAAAAAGCTTTAATTAAACAGTTATAAAACACTTTTCTTACATCATAGCAGACTCAATATTTGGTAAAAACAAAGTGCTGCATTTTAAGTGTTTATTTATTTATTTGGATTTATTTTTTAACTAAATACTTTAAAGCAAAATAGAAGGTTTGTCTGTTAAACGATGCATTAATTTGCTAAATGTTTGATTTTTTAACAATAAAACTTCTGATGGAAGCAGCTGAACAGATAAATGTTGATGTTTTTATTTTAAATGTTTACAGATAAACAAACAGCTGCTTTATTAGATGTTTATTACCAATCAGAACCTTTATTGAAGGTTTTAAATTGTTCTGAAACAACCGAAGCAGGATTGATTCCTGAGCATTTTTCCAGTTAATTGATTTTATTTTTATTTTTCTCCTTTTTCTTCGCAGCAAACAGAGCAAATAAATCCAGTTTTGAACCTGGAAGTGGATTCATCGAGCAGTTTTAGGAAGAATGAGGAACGAAGAGAAGGAGTCAAACATCGGAGTCGTCGGCGAAGAGAAGAACTTCCAGCTCCGAGTTTATCGGAACGTCTGCAGGATTGCTTTCAGGTCAAAGGAATCCGATTTACTGTTGTCAAATCTTTCAAATTAAAATAATTTGGAGACGATTTTCCCTCAAACTGAGGGACACCGTGAGGCGATCATCGTTCGCCGTGCGGTTTGACGGTTTCGGATCGACAACCGGCTTCGACTTTTCCTCCAGACTTTAACCCCGAAGGTAACGGTCAGTCCAAGCTTGGAGCACGGATTATTCCCGCAGGATTCCCAAATCCTCGTTTTATTCCCAGGATTTGAAGGTTAAAGCCTGGAGGTGGCAGCTGAAGAAACCAGCTTCCAGGCTTTGACCCGGGAGCAGGAGGGAAGAGAAGATGGATCTCCCTGCAGGAGCGTGGCGATGCTGACAGATGATTGACAGCTCGGGAACCACGGACACTCAGCGTGAGGAAGATGACAAAAAGGACAAAAACTGAGATTTTACCACCGAAGAGCTGAAAACTTTACTTTCACTTCTCGTTTTACGCTTCATGTTGGTGTAAAAATACTTCTTAGTGCAGCTGGTTGTTGGTTTTTTTATATTTACCAAAAATTGTGACCAAAAGATGCCATCTTAAGACAGGATCTTCTAAAAACAGAAGTTAAAGCTCTGGTTTAATAATAGATCTTTGTTTAGCTGTAGTCAAAACACTGAATTGTCTTTGGTGCCTTTTTATATCCGGTGTGATTCAGTGTTGTGTAGTTTAGGAAACAAACGTCGCTGTAAATAAAAACGGACAAAGATTTGACTCAAACTGAGAAAAAAACAAAACAAAACTGCTGAACATTCAGGGTCAATTTCAAAATAAAAGCACGGCTCCTTGAAGGGCAAACAAGAAAGACAGAAAGCTAAAGAGAAATGAGATTTTCTGTGAGCCGAAAGCTAAAACTGACAGCTGAAACCTGAGGGAGAAACTGAGTTAAAGCTGGAAACAGCAGAACACGAGCTAAAAGCTAACAAATAAAAAGAGGAGCAAAATGGTAGCTAGAAGCTGAAAGTACCAAAAGATTAGCTAAAACTATTAAAAGGCTAGCTGAAAGAGGAAAGATAGCTGTAAGCTAAAAGTGGCAAAAGGCTAGCTTAAAGTTAAAAAGGAAGCTAAAAGTAGGAAAATGCTAACTAAAAGAAAAAGTATAAAAAGGCAAGCTAGAAGCTAAATGTAGCCAAAAGCTGTGTTAAAGCAAAAAAGGCTAACTAATAACTAAAAGTAACAAAAGGCTAGCAAGAAGCTAAAAGGAGGAAATAGAAGCAACAAAAGGCTAACTAATAGCTAAAAAGAGCAAAAAGCTAGCTAGAAATGAAAGTACCAAAAGGCTAGCTGAAAAAGCAGAAGGCTAGCAAGCTGCTAAAAGTAGGAAAATGCTAGCTAAAAGCAACAAAAGGCTAATTAAAGCTAGCAAAACACTAGCTTTTAGAAAAATATCAAAAGGCTAGCAAGAAGCTAAAAGCAGGAAAATGCAAACTAAAAGCAACAAAAGGCTAACTAATAGCTAAAAATGGGAAAATCTGGTTAAAAACAACAAAAGGCTAACTAATAAGTAAAAGTAGCAAAGGTCTAGCAAGAAGCTAAAAGGAGGAAATAGAAGCAACAAAAGGCTAACTAATAGCTAAAAGGAGCAAAAAGCTAGCTAGAAATGAAAGTACCAAAAGGCTAGCTGAAAAAGCAAAAGGCTAGCAAGATGCTAAAAGTAGGAAAATGCTAGCTAAAAGCAACAAAAGGCTAATTAAAGCTAGCAAAACACTAGCTAATAGAAAAATATCAAAAGGCAAGCTAGAAGCTAAAAGTAGGAAAATACTATCTAAAAACAACAAAAGGCTAACTAATAGCTAAAAGTAGGAAAAAAGTTAACTAAACAAAAATGTATCAAAAGGCAAGTTAGAAGCTAAAAGTAGGGAAATACTAGCTAAAAGCAACAAAAGGCTAACTAATAGCTAAAAGTAGGAAAATACTAACTAAAAGAAAAAGTATAAAAAGGCAAGCTAGAAGCTAAATGTACCAAAAAGCTGTCTTAAAACATAAAAGGCTAACTAATAACTAAAAGTAGCAAAAGGCTAGCAAGAAGCTAAAAGAAGGAAATAGAAGCAACAAAAGGCTAACTAATAGCTAAAAGGAGCAAAAAGCTAGCTAGAAATGAAAGTACCGAAAGGCTAGTTGAAAAAGCAAAAGGCTAGCAAGATGCTAAAAGTAGGAAAATTCTAGCTAAAAGCAACAAAAGGCTAATTAAAGCTAGCAAAACACTAGCTAATAAAAAAATATCAAAAGGCAAGCTAGAAGCTAAAAGTAGGGAAATGCTAGCTAAAAACAACAAAAGGCTAACTAATAGCTAAAAGTAGGAAAAAAGTTAACTAAACGAAAATGTATCAAAAGGCAAGCTAGAAGCTAAAAGTAGCATAAAGCTGGCTAAAAGCAACAAATTGGTCCCTAACAGCAGAAAGTGACAAAAGGCGAGCTAAAAGTAAATGTTTTTAAAGGCTAGCTAGAAGCTAAAAGTAGCTGAACCTGCTGAGTCAGCAGTCAGAGTTCTGAGTTTGTTGGTAAATATGTGATCAGATGTTTGGTTTGAGGGGATTCAGATATTTTCAGTAAACAAAGAGCTCACAGAGAGGTTCAGGGCGGTTTGTGGAATGAAATCATAACCAGCCTCGGTATTTCCACGTCTAAAAGCTGCGCCCACGCTTCTTTTAAATCGTCTCTTTTTTTAGACGCAGGGGATTTGGCCGGGGAGAAACAAATGTCAGCGTGTTCCTGCGAACGGCGACGGCGAACCCCGCCGTCGGGACGGGTGGCGAAGACGCAGAAATGTTAGAGAAACTTTAAAAAACTGTCTCGAACACGTTTTATTCTGACAGGATGACGCAACCGAGAGCTGGAAACGTTATCTGACGGTATCAGCTGTGCGTCTGTCAGGCCTCACGCAGATCCCACGTATGACAGGAAAGCTGCCCACGTGGAAAAAAAGCGAAACAAAGAGAAAAAGTTATTTTTTTTCTCTTTGTTTCGCATGATTAAACCTGCAGAGGGGCTTTCATTTCGAGCTTCCTCTGTAGTAGCGGATGAACGAATCGAAAGTAGGTGAGATCATAAAAATCTCTACAGAAACGTTTTTTTTTTTTTTTTTCTTGAGTCCCTTCAGTGGAAGCCGAAGACAAGATTCAAATCTGCTTTCCTCTTTACAATTAAATGAAACTGGAGGAATGCATATCACCCGCCGGCCGCCGCATTTTTAAACTTAAATCACGTGATTTTAAGCTGGCATAAGTTCAGCCCCATACGTGTAAAACGGACCGCGTGGACGCCATTTTGTGTCGGCTAACGCTAATTAGCCGACCCCTGAATGCTAGTTATAGAAAGGTTCATGGGATATTTTGCTACAAAAAGAAGAAGAAGTCTTCCAGCTGACGCCTGACTTCTGTAAAGCTGGCGTTTTTTGTGACTAGCTGTGGCGGCCATCTTTAATCAGGCTGACCCCGAACGATAATGATTAATGCCTTCTCTGGTTTTGGAGATATTTAGCTAACAGCCCGTTTGGTTACCCGGATGATGGGATTGACTTTAAACTTCATACTTTAACTTTTCTTCAGCAGCAGAGGAAAAACTTTCATTTCTTCCCAAATTTTGACTTTTCAGCGAGCAGGAGGGGCAGTGTGTGCGTGACACGCTGTGAATTTCCAGTACGCGAACAAACGGGGCCCCCCCCTGCTGAAAGTGTGCCTCTTCCCCCGCCTCCTCATCTACTTTCAGTCTTTTCCCTTCAGCTGCGACAGCGCCACTTTGGGTTCCCCCCCCCCCACCGAAACGCTCGGGAATGCGGCGTTCCTGACTGCCGGCCGGTCGGGTGGAAGGAAGGGAGCGGAGAGGTCGGTGGGGGGGACGCAGCGGGCTCGTGGCGCAGGGCCGCTGGTCGCTCGGAGATGAGCGGGTGAGGAGGCCCCGGGGAGGGGGAGGCACCTGCTTTCTCAGAAGTGGCTGGTTACCACAATAAAACGCCGTTTGGTTCTGGGTGGCAGCCTGAGGCCCGCCGCGCATCCTGACAGTCATTTTCTGCCCAACAGGGTCCCCGTCTCAAAATCCCCACAGGTGACGGCGCCGCAAACCGTCAAACAGAGATCCAGTTCATTTCACGACCACCGGAGTCATAACGCTCAGCCTGATAAGAAACGGGCGCTTCAGATCTGTTCGAGTAAAGCTGCCGGCACAAAAGTACAATATTTTAATGACCCGTGACTCATATCATGTGACTGCAGACAGAAAAAAGCTTAAAACATCATTTATAAATACAATATTATTATTTTTTGTGGATTGCTGGTTTAGAAGGTTGGTTCTTGTGGCTTTTATACTTTTCAAAGTCTTTAACTCTACATACAGATAGTTTCCCACATAGGCGGTACGGTAGTGAAGTGGTTGGAGCCGTTGTCTCACAGCAAGGAGGTCGCAGGTTCGCCTCCCGACCTTCCTGTGTGGAGTTTAGATGTTTCCCCCGTCTCTGTCCCACAAACCAAACACATCAGTGTTAGGTTAATTCACAATAACGTGTCCCGAAGTGTCTTCAGAGATGTCCTCTGACCTGCGGGACCATGTCTGTGTCCTGAGGCATCTTCAGAGACGTCCTCTGATGACCTGCGAGACCACATCTCTGTGTCCCGAGGTGTCTTCAGAGACGTCCTCCGACCTGCGGGACCACATCTCTGTGTCCTGAGGTGTCTTTAGAGACGTCCTCTGACCTGCGGGACCACATCTCTGTGTCCTGAGGTGTCTTCAGAGATAGTTTCATTAAAAAGATTAGATTGTTCTTCTTCTGTCTCGTCTAACGAACACGTTTTGCTCCGGTTCAACCCAATTTAAAACAGCTTATTGTTCAATTATTGTCATTTTTTTCTTCTGTTCCATTCAGTCTAATTATAAATCAAATATGTTTTCTTTTTATTTCAATTAAAGACAATCTGGTTCAAGTAAATTGTGTTATTTTATCTCCTATTCAACCCAGTTTAAAATTCAATCCAGTTCTCGATCAATTTGCCTTTTATTCAGCAGTTATTTATTTATAGATTCTGTTATAAATATAAATCTAAAAGTTTTATCTCTTTTTATTGTTTCAATTAATGACACTCCGATTCAAAGCAATTATAATTTAATCAGACACATCAATTCAATCCTGATATGATTCAATTATAGTCAATTCTTCTTCCATTCAACTCAGACAGTTCAATTAATTTTAATTATAATTTAAATATTGCTTCATTTCTTTCCTGTTACTTCAATTAAAGACAGTCCAATTCAATTCAGTTATGATTCAGTTTAAGTTTTATTCAACTCAGTTAAAGGCAGATCCATTGAATTTAATTATTGTTCAATTTTCCTCCATTTTGTCTCAGACAATCCAGTTATAATTCAATTAAAAAGAGTCCAATTCAGCGCAATTAGAATTCTCTTATCAGCTGTTTTCCTTCTGTTCAGTTCAACTGAAAACAGTCCAATTGAATCGGATCGTTGTTCAGTTAAAGTCAGTTTATTCAACCCAGTTACAATTCAATTATTCTTCTGTTTCTTCTTATTTATTCAATTAAAGACAGTCCAATTCAGTTCAGTTTAACTTTTAGTCAACTCAGTTAAAGACTGATCCATTGAATCCAATTATTGTTCAATTTTCCTCCATTTTGTCAGGGACAGTTCAGTTCAACCCATTTATTATTCAATTATAGTTCTGTTTCTTCTTATTTGTTCAATTAAAATAGTCCAATTCAATGCAATTATGATTCAGTTTGAGCCAAGCTTCCTTCTGTTCAACCGAACTCAGTCCAGCTGTTGTTCAATTATAGTTAATTGTCTTAATTGAATCAATTCAATCCAGATACTGTTCGATGATTTCATGAATTCAGTTGATTTGTTTCCTGTTTTAGTTCCGTTTAGGACAGTTTGGTTCAGTTTCTTCTCCAGACGGGACAGAAAACAAAACAAGTGAAAGCAGCAAAGATGGAGGCTGATGGTTTGAACTGGAGTTGTGCGTTCTCTGACGGGGAAGGATGTCGAACATCGTGAGGCGTGGGCGTGAAGACGGGGAGATTTCAGTCCGAGCACGTCACTCACACTCAGTCCCTTTTCCTGTCGTTGACGTGAGACACGTTGGAACTTGTAATAAATCGAGCTGCCGTCACATCTGTGAAGGTTTTCACCGCCGCTGCCGTCGTCGTAGCAGAACCCAAGTGTCTGAAGCGAGCTTTTCTGTAGGCAGGATTTACATAAAACACAAGAGATTCGAGAGAACCAAAAAATTTTTTGTCTTCAAAGAAAGAGAGGAAGGGAGGGGGGGGGGGGGATTTTTTTTCATGAGTCACACACAAGTGTATAAAATGAGCCTCGAACGAGAGGGTGAGAGACGGCAGAAGAGCAGGGACCTGAGGCAGGAAGTGGCGTCGACGTGGAGACAGGTCAGTCGCATTTTGACACTTTTTGATTTAGATTCTGAGCTGCGGAGCCGGAAACTTTAACTCCCCGAGCAAGTTTTATTTCTACACGGTTTAGGCCAGAAGTAGGCAGCCCTGGTCCTCTTTGGGCCACCATCCTGCAGGTTTGACTTGTTTCTCTGCTTCAACACACCTGATCTGAATCAGTGGCTGATTAACAGGCTTCTGCAGGACATGAAGAGGTGATTTAACCATGAATCAGGTGTGTTGGAGCAGAGAAAGAAGGAAAACATGCAGGATGGTGGCCCTCCAGGACCAGAGGTGCCCACCTCTGGGTTAGGAGGTTAAAATGACAACAGAGGCACCAGAACGACATCCTGAACTTGTCTTTTTTTTTAAAAAAAACAAGCAGAGAATTTGGTCAAGTTGTTTTTAACCGGTGAGGAAATTAAGTGAAAGGCTGAGAAATGATTCAGCTTTTTATTTTTTATCTAAAAAACACCAAAAAGACGTTCAGAAGTAAGTAGAAAGAACCAGAAAATTATCTCTCATTCAACCAGTTTCTCTGTGTTTTTCTTGCCCCCTGCAGGACGTCTTCAGCAGCTTCAGAGGTGAGGCTGAGAGGTCCAGGTCCAGGTCCAGATCCAGGTCCAGGTCCAGGTCCAGGTCCAGGTCCAGGGTCAGGACCAGGTCCAGATCCAGGTCCAGGTCCAGGTCCAGGTCCAGGTCCAGGCCCAGACCCAGGTTGAGGTTAATGCTAATCGTGATAGGGGTTGTGTTTCACCTGACACCTAACATGCTAGCATTAGCTTTACCCTGGGAGATCTCACCGACACCCGGACAGAACCGAGCAACGTTAAAGAACCGGACTCCGGGGGAACATTTCCCAGAGGCTCCGTCGTTGTTGCCTCAGTCGCCTCTCAGGTCATAAAACTTGATTTTAGAAAGGCGTTAGTCACTGTTTCTCCATCCAGATGCCAACGAAAATCTAACAATTCGACGAAAAACTCTCATAGTTCTCAGATTTCATCACAGGTGATTTACTTTTCAAAGATCTTTGGATTTACTTCATTTTCTTGTAAGTTTACCAAAGATGATCCCATCTGGAGCAACTTTTCCTGCAACTCTTTGCTGTTTTGTCCCAGTATTTCCTTGTTCAATCACTCATTCTGACTCCGGGGTGCTCATCTTTCAGGGATGAGTTGGATTATTTTAGTTTTATTTTGAAAATCTCTGGCTGGTTCTTGCCTTGCATGAGTCTCCACAAGCAGTGCACAACCTTTGTTAAACTTGTAACACTGTTACAATAAAAACTGAATGTACAAACAGGATAAGACTTGTTGATTTTTGTTTGTTTGTTTTTCTGTTAACCTGTTCGACCAAAACCACACAATTCATTCAGTTCTGGGAAAAAGTGCCACAGATCTTTTCTGTTTTTGCTTTTTTGTCAAACTTAAATGTTTCAAATCAGCAAATGTTGATATCAGACAGATATAACCTGAGTAAATACAAAATGCTGTTTTTAAATGGGGATTTAATTTATTAAGGGGGAAAAAAGCGAAACTAAACCAACCTGGCCCTATGTGAAAAGTAGTTTCCTCCATTGTTAAACCATGAATTAACTAATTCACCCAGGCCTAATTAGTACCAGACCTGTAAAATCAAGGAAATTATCCACACATGGAGAATACATGGAACAATGGTGATCCTCCCAGGAGCTAACCAAAATTACTCCAAGAGCCCATCAAAGACTCATCCAGGAGGTTCCAGAAGAACCCTGCAGGCCTCGTCTGCCTCAATTAAAGGTCAGAGGTCATGATTCAACAAGAAGAAAAAGACAAAAATGGGAGCGTTCCAAGGCCAGAACCGCTGCTGAGCAAAAAGAACACAAAGGCTCGTCTCACGTTTAGCAAAAAGACCTTCAGGAACATATTCTGTGGACTGATGAGACAAAAGTGGAACACATCCTACCCCCAGCCAAACACGGTGGTGGTAGTGTGATGGTCTGGGGCTGCTTTGCTGCTTCCGGACCTGGACAACTTGTGGAAACTGATGGAACCATGAATTCTGCCTTGGAGGTGCTGATCTTCACACTCGGCTGCAGGTCACGACACGACAACGCCAGCAGGACGACGTCATCCGCAAACAGCAGGAGAATGAAATCCTCGTTTAAAATCTGCGTTTTGTGTTGACTCAGGTTGTCTTTGTCTGGTGTTGACATTGGTTTGCTGATCGGACAAAAACAGAAGAGCAGAAAAAGAAGAAGAAATCTGCAAGAAGAACACTGTTTCACGTCCCTGTTTTTTTTAAAAAAGGGCAACTCTGCTTTGTTTTTGTGTATCATAATCTGTCTGCCTGGAAATCTGTCATGTTTGGTCTCTACTTGAAGGCAACCAGAGGACAATAAAAGCACTCTGTGTGTCTGAGGAGACACTCCTCTGTCCTCTGTCCTCTGCAGATCTGAATGAATAAGAGACGGACATGCAGACGTCTGTGTGCTGCTGTAGTCTCGGGGTCTTTAGGTCGTGTGTAATCTCTGTGTCGTTAGTCCAGACGCCCTGAAAATGAGAGGATTACTGACTCGACCGCCTACATGGAGACTAAACCGGGCTTAGAAAAAATAAAAACAATAAATCCAGCTCGTCCCGGTCGATCCTTACAACAAAACGGCATTGATCGAACAGAAATAAAACAAACTCTCACTTCCTTTGCTGATTTCAAGTTGTGTTTTCAGTGAATTCTGGGCTTTTTGTTTTGTGTTTATTTACAGAAATCATCATTAATGTAAACAGTTTCTCAATTTATTCACCTAAAAAAACACCTCGAGATTAATCAAACTGCCAGGATGCCACTTTATGCTTTAATTTTGACAGATATGATTGTTTCTCTGGTTTCATTTTACACTTTGGTGAAAAGCAAATATCTCTAAACTGACTGATTTTTAATTCGGACTAAATAAAAGGTTAAGTAGTGTTTTATGGACTGCCGTCACGCTTTAAACATAAATGTGAGGATCTCACTGAATTTATCCTCTCAGAGCCGGAGGAAATAAAAAAGGAAAACTTTCTGCAGAAGACAAACTTTTATTAAACCGTTTTTGTTTGATACCACTTGCTCTGCGTTTTATGGACCTGATAAGAGGATTAAAGATTGTATCACTAACATGTTGTTGGAAATAATATATAAAAAATAAAAGCAGTTCAGATAAAAAATGAAAGTTTTAAGGCACACAAACTCACACTGGTTTGGATGATGCTTTTCTTGGCTCTTTAGTTCGTTTAAAAACTGAATTAAATCCTAAATTAAGATGAACTATGAAGGATAAAAGCCAAAGTGGTGAAGGTTTGAAGGAAAAGTGGGATTATATTATTAAAAGTTGTGCTTTAAAAGCAATCCGTGCCACGTTTTTAACGAACAGAATGAAGTCTTTAAAAAGCCAAATGAAATAAAGGGATTAAAAGGACCAATCGTGTCTCTGCTCTGCCCTCAGGAAGCTCAGGAATGGCCGGAAGAGGCAGTCAGCTGATCCCTCTCCGACACTCCGCGCGCGCCTCCCGTCTCCTGGATGACCGCGTTTGGCTCATCTTTACGCGCGATGCGGAGGATCTCCTGCGGCTCGGGGGGGCTGCTCTTAGGTGCGTGGCGCTCACCTGGATCCGCGGGACACGCGCACAGGGGACTCACCTTCCGGCCCCTTCTATGATACTCGCCGAGGGCGCCGTTGATTTCCTGGGATGGGGAGAAGCGCGCGGAGCCGCGGCGCCGCGCTCCTGCTCATCGCCGCGGCCGCGGTGTGCGCGTGCCGCGCCGCCACGCTGGAGTCCGTCCACTGGAGCAGCTCCAACCCAAAGTAAGCAGCTGGAGCCATAAAATCATCAGAAATGAGAGATTTAATCCGTAAAACCTCTCAGCTGTATCGGTTTTCTGCTCTTTCTCATTGAAAATTGAGCCAATTTGTTTTTTTCTAAATGCAACAAATTATTTGATGATATTTTTTTGCAGAATCCCTCATCAGAAGTCCATAAACCGGTGTGCTCAGAGTGATTTTTATGATTAAAACAAAGAGAACTCTGTGTTTAAAGTGGCTCCAACTTGTTTTCTCTGATCATAAAAGTAAGAATTTTAACAATAATCTGTTTTTCTGAGCTCATGAAGGGTTTTAGTCAGAAACGGGTCTGACTGAAGCTGGGTGGACCAAAAAATTTAAAATCTTTTTGTATGTTCCTGCAGATGTCCGCTGCACCTCTGCAGGGCTTATTATTATTATTATATAACCAAATTAATGTTTATTTACTGTATTCAGAATATAAATAAATCTCACTTCAACCACATAAAACAACAAAAACTAATTTTTAAATCTGTACTCTACAGTCAAGATTTCAAAATTAAAGGCACTCGCTGCAAAATATGAAACCAAACTTTAAGAAAAAGGTTCCGTTTGAAAGAGCTGATATGAGGTTCTGAAAAGCGGGTCCACAGTCAGTGTAAACAATCCGCTGAGTCACACGATCCACCTGTGAAGGTGGACAAACATGGCGTAGAATCTGGACGGAGACGTTTAGGCGGAAACACGGAAGAGGACCTGCCGCTGAACGTGAAAGAAAAGAGATAAAATATCAAAACTTTTACCAAACGACTGCTAGACCCAGAAGTTTACGATAAGACCTGTTTTATACGTTTTTAATTTTTAACACATTAACCAGCGATATGAGAAAAACGTGTGGGTTTTGTTTCCTGCGTCTTTGCAAAGAGGCGCTTTAATCTCTAAGAATTATTAAACTGGAATCACAGATTATTCAAAAGGAAAAGGATAAATAAAGGAGGAAGAAAAGGAAATTGTTGAATGAATGAATGAATGAATGAATGGGCACTAAGTGGATGGGTCTGGCCCCCTCCTGGACCCCCCCATAGCCACGGCCCTGGTTCCAGCACCAGTTTTCTGACTTCATTAACTCAAACTTTAAAGGACTTAAAAAGAAGCCGTCCTGCTGTTGATGTTAGAAGTTAAAAGCTCTCCTCCTGTATGATTCATCAGCTCGAGGAAAGGATTTCACACTCATGCTGCGCTTCTTTCAAAGACCTTCTCTCTCTTCTTCCACGCAGATTCATCCCCGGTCAGGGGCTGCTCCTCTACCCTCAGATAGGGGACAAGATGGACATCGTGTGTCCCCGGGTGGAGGTCTCCGCCGGCGGGAAGGAGGAGTTCTACAAGGTCCACCTGGTATCCAAAGCTCAGATGGAGAGCTGCACCGTCAACAAGGCGGACATGCCTCTGCTGAACTGCGACAAGCCCGACCGGGACGTGAAGTTCACCTTCAAGTTCCAGGAGTTCAGCCCCAACCTGTGGGGGCTGGAGTTCCTCAAGGGGAGGGACTATTACATCACCTGTGAGTTCTCCTGAGGCCTTGTTTCGTTGCATGTAAATGTGAGCGACTCTGGAAGAAAAAGCTGCTGGTTCCCACAGGTGGATTCTGAATCACTGCAAGCGATTGTTTCCCTTTTTTTTTCCTGTAAGATGAGACTTTTACCCTCCACTTCCTCACACTTTGTCAGTTTGAGTGAGAATCAGAGAAGTGTGGCCTCGTTACGGGAGCGCTGTCGGTTGAAGCAGCATCTCAGGGGCCGGCGATGCATGAGATGGAGAGCGAGTCCGACCAAGAGCTTACATGCTCCAAATCACACGAGGCTTTTACAGCATCAGGCAGATTTGACGGGAGCTTTCAGTCCAGCGCGGCTTGTAGCCCGTGAGATGTTATCTGACCTAAATGCTGCTAACAAGTCTGCGTGTGCGTGAGTGACAGGGGTGAGGCAGAGTCTCTGCCCTTCTTAAAATGGCCGAAGCATGTTTTATTCATTTCATATCTTATTCCGAAGCTGCATGTAGAGCCGAACTCATTAGTCGGTTTACTGGTTGGTGGATTCAGCTGGAGAGTTGAGCTCAGTTTGCAGTTTATTAGCTGCACCTAACTGCAGGTAATCCCGTCTGCAAACCTGCAAATCGTCTCTTTAAGGAGGTAAATCACATCTGCTGAAAAGGTTACGAGCACCAAGTGTCTTTCGTGCTGTAGATGGCTTCTTGGAGGATCTCAGTTTGGAGAGAAAGACTTTAATCCTGACAGACTCGGCTGAGGAAAGACGGGCGCCATTTTTAAAACCAGCTCCAGTTTCAAGAGTCTGATCGTGGTTTATATAAACTCGTACAGAGCCACTGGTTTCACATTTCATGAAGTATCAGGATGCTCCTGCAGGACGTGCTCCTGGCTGCACAGGGCGTGCTACAGGTACCCGCTGCTGCTAGCTGTGCCTGCAGACAGCCGAAAGAATTCTCTGCAAACAACCGTTTTAAAGCTGCTCTTTGCAAACCATAAAATGAAACTAAAACGATTCTCCTGAACTTAAACTAAAGAGATTGCTCCAGTAGTTTCCCCCAGATGTGCTGAGATGAAATGCAGGTACGCACTGGATGTAAACAAAGCGCTCAGCTGGGTCTGCTGAAAGCAACGTGGAAGCCCGAGTCACAGGATTGACCTTCGTAAGGTTCTGTGTCGGTAAACAAATATTCTGGGAGCGAGGAGATGATGTTTAGGTGGAAATATAATCTGAAAAAAGAGAAAAAATGAGTAATAAATATCAGGGCTCAGCATTCAAACACAAAACCTTTGCTCAATCTCCCCAGGAGAGCGTTTAGCTCGTCACTTTGGGCAGAATTAAACTTTGTTTCGCCAAAGTGACTGTCTGCAGCAGGTAAGATATTAACCTTTCTGCAGAAGCAAACTTCAAAACATATGAGTCACAACCAGCAGCAAGAATCAACACCTGAAATAAATGTGGAGTGTATTTTTTTTTTTTTTTAGTGAGGTAAATGTTCCATTTGTTTACATCAGCGGTGTCCAGTCCTGGTCCCAGAGGTTTTAGATGTTTCTCTGCTCCTCAGCAGCTCTTTAAGTTCTGCAGAAGCCTGATAATAAATCACAGCAGAGAAACACCTGAAACCTGCAGGACGGTGGTCCTCCGGGACCAGGACTGGACACCGCTGGGTTACCGGAGTCAGCCACCGGGGGGCGCTCGTCCGTGGTGGCTTCAGCTTCCGGCTTCCGGTCCTGTTTCTAGTTTTGGTACATCTCAATGTTCTGACTCTCCACCATGACAGACTTGCAGCCCTGAATATGCTTAAACCTTTGTTTTCCTGCTTTTTTTTCCATTTATCTTTATAGTAAGAATATATAAATATTTGTAAATATCTCGATGTGTTTTGTGAACCACTCGATGTTTGTTCTTTAGGGCTGACTTTAAATAAAGCTGATTTCTTTAAGTTTTGTCTCGTTCCAGCTCGTTTAACTGTCGTCTCTTCTCGTCCACCAGCCGTGTCCACGGGCTCTCTGCGGGGGCTGGATAACACCAGCGGAGGGGTGTGTTGGAGCAGATCCATGAAGCTGGTGCTGAGAGTCGGTCAGAGTAAGCAGCACGCGCTTCCATCTCACAGTTTTTTTCTCCATCCTCTTTGAATTTACCTCGATAATCTGATGAATTACTGTAAAACAAAACAAACCACCAGCAGATTACAGCCATTCTTGCATGGGATCCCTGGATTTTAAAGTCATTTTTATCCTTTTATTCAATAACTTTATATGTTTGTGTTTCCTCCAGATATTAAACATGCAGCTCCTACGTCTCTGACCTCAGAAATCTGAAGTGTTATTTGCATTAATTATTCATTTCTTCCGCATTAGAGATGAAAAAAATCAACATTTGGAGCTGTTTTCTCACCGTGTTTACAAACATTAGGGGAGTAAACAAACCTCTTAGAGCAAAGGAAACCCTGATAACTGATGTTGTTTTAATCTGCAGATCTGGATTAACAGATCCTTATTTTCCTGAAGTTTCTGTTCAGGCCAGTGGTGAATTAATCATAACGCAGTGAAGCGAAAGTTAAAAGACTCCGGCGTGAAGTGAGCTGTTCCGGCTGCAAACATAAAATAATAATAAAAACCCCTGAAACGTGCAGAAATGTTGATTAATGAGCGCCGACCCGGAGAACATTTCATTTGGTGTTTACAGTGTTTTTGCCTGCGTGTCGGTGTGTTTGTTCAGTGGTTTACGAGATATTTTGCTAACACACACACAAAGTTTCATTAGATGCACGTCCACAGCTGTTGGATTCAGCCAGATTCAAGATGGCCACCACTAATTGACCTCGAACACACAAAAAAAGGTACAACTCAGTCAGTTTTACAAACACTGAGCTGAAGTTTGGTGTGGTGGTAGCTGAGAGTCATCAAGGCGGCGGGCGATATGCATTCCTTCAAGGAATCTTTTTTTTTATGTAAAAGAATAAAACTGTTAAGCAGAACTCAGTTAAAAGTTATAAGTTCTCTTAAATGTTGGTAATTACTCTTTAAGCTGGTAGTTAATTCTTTTATTCCGTTTCCAACCAGTTGACTCGTTTGGACCAAACCAATCTGCTGCCAGCTGGTGGCGACAGGCAGGACAGAATATTTAATTTTAAAGGAAATAAAACGGAGAAGGAGCTCCACTTCCGGGTGTTCTCAGTCAGTTAGGAACCAAAGGGAAGATTTAAAACGACAACCTTGAACTCCAGAACCGCACGTTCAGCTCAGACTGGTTCTGTGGAGGTTTTAGAACCACATTTTATCGGTTTCAGCACGAGCTGTTTGATGGATTTCACCTCTTTAAACTCGCTCAGAAGCTTTGATTGGTTTGAAATTATTCAGATTTTATGACATTTCCTTAAAGCCACTGAGGAAAATCTACGCCCGTAAAATGTTTCCTAAACAGCCACCCGGTAGATGAGAAGGAAGTGGCGCTCTGAGACTGAACCAAGTAGGAGGAGAAAATCGTCATTTTTCCAGTCGAGAAAACTGAAAGTACCAGCTGTGGCAGGAAACCGAGACCTTCTGTCACTTGAGTGGTTTAGTTTTTTTTTAAAACCAAAATCTGCATTTTTTCCTCTGCTTTAACTCTGACGTGAAACCCTGACAGGGGTGACGTCACCGGGGTTTCGGTTGAGTCATTCCTCGACCCGAGGCCGTCCACGCGGCGCGAGCTCGTTCTGATCTCCTCGCGTTTCTGCTTCCTGCTTCCAGACGCTTCCGATCCGCTTCCGACCCTTCAGGAGTCTCCGACCAGGTTCCCACCTGCGCCGCCCAAGTCCAAGGCCAAGGACTCCCCCGCCAAAGGAAACACAAAAGGTAAAAGTGGCAAAAATAAAAGATTCCTAAAGTTGAGGTTTGGACCCACTGTGGGGTCTGAAGAGGATCTATAAATAACATTATTATTAATATATTTCACCTAAACGGTTACAAAGAGCTAAAACCATCAGATTCCCAATAAGACTCATCTCTGCAGCTTTTATTTTGAAGGTTAAAAGCTGAAAAGAGGTAACTTTAAAAATCATTATCTTAGGATAGGATTATAATTTGCTTGAATAAATAAAGTTATTCAGACTTTTATCTTCCAGCTGATCCACAGCGAGTCGTCCTCCATCTAACTCTGTCTTCTGCGTCCTCTGTCCTCCTCTCTAACTGCATCCATATATGTCCTCTTTGTCTCTAACATCCTTCTGTCCCTCCTCTGGACATGTCCAAACCGTCTCAGTCTCTAATTTTATCTCCCAGTCCTTCAACCTGTGCTGGACTTCTGATGTCCTCATTCCTGATCCTGTCCATCCTCGTCCCTCCAAACATCTTCAGCTCTGCCACTTCCTGTTCTGTCTCCTGTCTTTTTGTCTCCAAACTGTCCGACCTAACTGCTCTCACCACTGTCTTGTAAACCTTTCCTTTGACCTTTGACCTTTGCTGCCAGCCTTTTCTCACAAATCGCTCCTTCAGTTTATTTACGCAGCACCAAAGTCGTCTCAGGGCTCTATGCAACAGAAAAGACAAGTCCAAATCCTAAATCCAGTTCAGATCCAGATTCAAATCCAATAATAGTGAGTTGATTCCTTATAAATATGAAATGCCAGTTGTGCAGAATGAAAGGAAATAGTCCTGGTAGAGTTCCTTTTATTGTGGAGGTTGAGAGACATGTCTCTGTCCCAGGCTCCTGTTTGCTTCATTCTTCCTGTCTCGGGACAGATTCGGGCTCAGGAACTGGACAGTCCGGTCCCGGCGGCGTCCCCGAGCCGGGTCTCCTCGTGTGGGTAATCTCCAGCTGTGCGGCGGCCCTTCTGCTCATCGTCGTTGTCCTGTCGGTGCTGTGGAGACGCCGTCAGCGCCGCACCGCGTCCAACAGGCAGCAGCAGCTGCAGCAGCAGTCCGCCGCCGTGTCCCTCAGCACTCTGGCCGTCCCGAAGCGGGACAGCGTCGGCAGCGACAACGGTTCGGACCGCAGCAACGTGGTCTTCCCTCTGCGGCCCTCCGACAGCATGATCTGCCGCCACTACGAGCGTGTGAGCGGCGAATACGGGGCTCCGGTCTACATCGTCCAGGAGATAATGCCTCAGAGTCCAACCAACATCTACTACAAGGTCTGACCGCTGCAACGACGGCCACGAGCAGAAAAATGTTCTGAAGACGTTGGGACGTGGTGGAAAACCTAAAAAAATAACAGAATGCAATCATTTCATCATTTTACTGAATTTGATGGCAGCAACACTTTTCAAAGAAGTTGTTCCAGGAGCAACTAAAGGCTAAAAACAAGTGGTACGAATCAGAACCGGCTGGAGGAGCGTTTAGTGAGAGGACTGGGTCTAAAAAGAACCTTTTAGAGGCTGAATCTGTCAGAGAGATTCACCGATCTGTGAAAAACTGAAGGCTCTGTCACAAAACAGCTCTGCAAGATGGCCGCTCAGACCAGTCCCTCTTTAAGCTGTGGAGTCGGCCACGTCCTGCACAGATGTGAGCGTTCAGAAATGAAGCAAGCTTTTGCGGAACCAGAAGAGACGTGGAGCGTGTCGAACGTCTCATTCGAGTCATTTGTAGTTTTAATGTTTTATTTTCTGTTTAACTAAACGCAAAGTTTCTGTGCGTCATCATTAATCTTCCCTCGGAAATAAATCTGTTGTTGAATCCCTCCACCGGGTGGATGTGTAAACCTTTTCACACGTCACCCGTTCCGCTTCTGTTCCGCCTCCGTTCCGCCTCCGTTCCTACACTGTTCCTCCACCGTTCCTCCTCCGTTCCTCCACCGTTCCGCCTTTGTTCCGCCTACGTTCCTCCACTGTTCCGCCTTTGTTCGGCATCCATTCAGCCTCCGTTCCGCCTCCGTTCCGCCTCCGTTCTGACCTCCCTTCGCGACATAAAGACACATCAGGTCTGGGCTGATGTGTCAGTTTTCTTTACATTTTACGCGACGCCCCAACGTTTCAGGAATGGATGTTCTTTAAACAGAAGCTGTTCTGGTTTATTGTTTAGTAAGACGACAACTGATGCACAAAATGTTGCTTTTATGAGGAAACTGGCATCAGAACATCGTTTTTTTTATGAGATGAGGTTAGTTTTATCACATTTATTTATGAGAAAAGTACTTTTTTTTTACTGTCACAAACGCCAGCTGCTGATGAACACACAGATTTAATTTAATTTAATTTAATTAATTTAACGATGAACAGGAAGAAAAGACCATTCATTCCAACATTTAAGGATTTCACATCGGTGTGTTGTGTAATTGTGTTTGAAATGCTGTGAAGTGAAATGAAAATAACGATTCTGTGGATTTTATTAAAATAAATTTTTTTAAAAAAAGCTCCTATGTCGTTGAAATTCCTGCATAAAACTTTGACCTTAATTCAAGGATGAATAACAGTTTTTAATTCTCTGTAAATTGTTTTTTTCTGAATGTGCAACAAGGTAAAGAAAGGAGGAAAATAAACAGAAGAAAGTGATGAAATAAGAGTTTGAATTAGAATAAAAATCACAGGACGTCTTCTTCATGTTAGTAAAACCATCTGGGTCATCGCTGATGTTTAAACCGGCTTTTTTTTTTTTTTTTTTGGTGCACATATTTGTATGAATTTACTCTAACATTTTTGTCGTTATTCACGACAACAGCAAGCTGATTCTCTGACACTGAAACTTTTTTAAAATCCAGCTTTGAGGGGAAGTATTTGGAAACTCCCGGCATCGTTTCGAGGGAAACCACGACTCGTGCGTCAGGATGGTGGCGAGTAGACTGATGTTTCTGCCAACAACCTACCAATCTAACAGTTTTCACGGTCGTTGAAATCCAAACATCACGGCGCGAGATTAAACCTGCAACGTTTTTCACCATCGCCCTGTGAAATCAATTGTTTCCGTGAAAACGGGGCCTAACTGATCAGACTCCAAACATTTCTTTTCACTTCAACTCTTAACCCGCCTGTGGAAAGATGACGAACAGTCATTATCTTACCTGTTTCCACATCAGCTCCTTGAATGACCTTATAAACACAGACGTTTTGGGTGATTCGGTTACAAAATGGGAAATCGAACATAAAAAGGTTATCCTGAACTGTATCAGATGGTGAAGTTAAGACTTTACTCCAGTAGTTTTCTAGATATTCTGATCTACAATCCTGAATACGGGTCCACGTTCAACGTACAAACAAACAAAATACTTTTATCTGCACACTTTACCCACAAATCTGAGTGAAAATACATCAAAATGATCAGACTTCTCAACGCCAAACAGCTCCTCTGTGGACGTTACACGTAGCTGCTTATAAACTTTTAATTTAAGTACAAATGAGCGAATTTTTGAGGGAGGGATGGATGGATGGATGGATGGATGGACGGATGGATGGATGGATGGATGGATGTACGGATGGATGGATGGATGGATGGAT
>NC_051444.1:4071382-4083155 GCF_001649575.2 Kryptolebias marmoratus
GATGGATGGATGGATGGATGGATGGATGGATGGATGGATGGATGATGGATGGATGGATGGATGGATGGATGGATGGATGGATGAATGGATGGATGGATGGATGGACAAATGGATGGATGGATGGACGGATGGATCTAAAACTGACAGAGCTGCGAGGGTTAACTGCATTAAATGGTCTTTTCTTTGCTCGGGCTAGCCATTAGCTCATCAGCGTGCTCAGAATTAAAAGGTTGATCTACAGCAGGTAAGACATTTACTGTTTCTAACCTTTCCACGGAGCTTTCTTTCCTTCAACATGTTCCCCAGCAGGTATAAAAGAAGCCGAATTATGTCAAACGTTAATTGTCTCGCGCCGCCGTGCGTGGCACCTGTGGGCGAGGACGTTTCATGCTCCTTCAGCCACATCATGCCGCACGTTTTCAGGCTGTCAGCTTCCAGGAGCTCCCCGTCCGCCGGGGACCCTGCTGCCTCCGACAGCGGAGACAGACGACCTGGAGGAGCTTCACGAAACAAAACAGCTGAAAACACAAGAAACAGAGAAAACTTCAGCTGACTGACTTCTGCTGAAGAAAATGTTTATTTGTTATTATTCTGCATTATTATAGTTGTTTTTCTTGCAGCCTCACTACTCCTGCATCCTTTGTGCTGTTTTAGCTGCTCATTTATTAAAACGTTTCTGGGACTTTTATACTTTTAAAAACATTTAGCTTTATTTACAAATATTTTCCCCACAGAGAGCTCATCAGATCCTTTAGAAACTTTGTTTGTTTTGCACAATTGTTCTATTTTGGTTCTAGTTTTTAGCTACTGTTCTGCTACTTTAGTTTTTAGATAACCTTAAGCTACTTTTAACTTTTAGCAAACGTTTTGCTAATCCTAAATGATCAAATCAAAGGAAATGACATTTAAAAACTCATTTTATATTTAACTGTCCTGGGTGACTGAATGTGTGAAAGGTTTCACTAAGTTAGCTTTTTGCTAGCATTTGGCTACTTTTGGATTTTAGCTACTGTTCTGGTAACTGTAACTAGCGTTTTGCTGTTTTTAGCTATAAGTCTGCCGCTTTATTATTTAGCCAACCCTTTTCTACTTTTAGCTTCTAGCTATCTTTTTCATGTTTTGAGCTCGTAGCTAGCATTTTGCTACTTTTAACTTTTAGCTAGCCTTTTGCTAATTCTGAATGATTAAATGAAAATAAATTACGTTTAGAAATTATATTTCTATTTAACCACTTAGGATGACATCAAAGTGTTTTGCTAATTTAGCTAGCCTTTTGCTGCTTTTACTTAACATTCTGCTACGTTAGCTTTTATCCACAAACGCCTTCAGCTACAGAATAAAAGTCCAGTTGTTTTTGTTTTTAACGTTTTTTTGGAGCCTCATTTTTGCCACTTTTATCTTGTAGCTTTTTAACAAGCATTTGGCAAACATTTAGCTTCGAGCTGATAGCTTTGGCTAGCTTTTGGCTTTTAGCTAGCATTGTGCTGCTTTTAGCTTAACAGCTAAGTTTCAGCTTCTTCAGTAGATCCTGGCAAAGTCCTTCATGCTGCATTTTCACAAGAAAACACAGCTTCTTTAGCTTCTTTTGCTTCTCATTGGCATGATAAATGTAGCGTCGGACTACAGATTTAAAGTTTTTAAATCTTTTTTGCCTCGATAGAAACCTAGTAATAATAATAATAATAATAATAATAATAATAATAATAATAATAATAATAATGATGGCCTCAACCTAGGTCCCTTCTGGCAGGAAGCTGTTTGAATTAACAGAAAATAAAAAAAGAAAACTTCCTGACGACTTTAATCCTGATAACCACATTCAGTCACATGTTGAGCTGAGATAAAACAACATAAATCAGCTTTTGTCTCAGCATCACAGCCGTGTGTGTGAGTGTGTGTGTGTCCACCCCCTCGCTCCTTGAGAGATGTTTTTGTCCCGCGCTAAAGCTGCACATGTGAATGGGTCGCGGCCAGGCGAGGTGAGTTCAGGCGACCCTGGGGTCGCGCCGAGACAATGGAGCCCAGGCTTCTATGGAGGGACCCCCGGGCTTGTGGCCCCTGATGTGGGAGGGGCCTAGATGTGTGTGTGTGTGTGTGGGTCAGGGAGGATGTTTTGGATGTCCAGTGTGAAGTCTTTTTTTGTGTTAAAAGTTTGCTAAAATCGCTGCTGAAGGCGACACCTGCGCTGCCGAATGAATGTTTCATGTCACTCGAGGCCCGAGGCGGCGGCGGCGGCGGGCCGCAGGCTTTCATCTGACCCCACGGGACGAAGCGGTCCACCCACCCCCCACCTCACTTCCATATGCAGAGGAGCTGCCGGCTTTGTGAGTTGGGGGGTTGGGTGGGGGTCATGACTGAGCGCTCCCACTCCCACAGGAGAGGAGAGCGGCGACTCCGGTGTCCGAATCACGTGGCGTCAAACGTGTCTCACCCCCAAACAAAACAAAACAAACGAACCTGAATCACTCCGACTGCACATCTGAGAGGCAATCAAAGCAAAGTCACGAAGAGAGACCTTAGAAATAAAGTTCTTAAAGTAAAAGTTTCGATGAATGCCCCTGAAAACATCAACCTTTACGTCCATCTTTGAACGCTCAGCTTGATGTTTATCCTCGAATCGATCTTTTATTTCCAACTAAGCGTCCTCTCAGAGGTTCCGACAGGCCTAAACTCGAGCTCCCACCTGGTTTTCATTGGACTTGTGCTTTGTTTACATTGAGCGCGTACCCGCATTCCAGAATTTCAGTGACGGTATGAGGGAAACTACTACATCGATCGAGCTCCGGATGACCTTTTTTTTTTGTGCTTGATTTCACAGTTTGCGTCGATCACCTTTAAAACTTTTAGTGAACTGAGCTTTTTTTTTTTTTTTTCTGGTTGCAAAATGATCCATTTTCAGCAACCGAAACCCCGGTGATGGGGAAGTGAGTGCTTCCTCTTACAGTTGAAACAGAATCCTCTCGTTGTGTTGCAGTGTTCGGTTTGCTGCTTCCCTCTGCTGGTCGGCTCGGACGTTTGGATTCAGCCGAGCGGAGAGGAGCTGCAGGCGCCGTTTCCTTCTGAAGCGACACATTTCACAGGAAAACATCCAACAAATTCATCCGAATCGCGTTTAAAGACCTCAAAAATGTCTTGTAGCGCCCTTTGGCTCTGCCTTCAAGAAAAAACATCTTCATCATTAACTCCCATCGTACCAGGACTGTAGAGAAAAAACACTTTTTGTCATTTATTTACCTGAAATTACATATTTATGTCAAATTGGAAAGTTTTTATTTTAGGTGCTTCTGGTTTTGTGAGGTGAGAGAAGAAACTGAAACATTTAGATTTTAAAACTTTAAGTTCTTCAACTTCAGGTGTTCAATAATCAGTCAAGAAATTATAATAAAACTGAAAATAAATGAGTATCTTTAGTGCAGCTGCTGATAAAAACGACAACATGTCAAAGATTTCTACATTTCCTTTTTTACTTTTTAATTGAAAATAAGCCTTTATGAACTAATGAGGTGAAATAATCACAGAAAAACACAATAATCAGTTTATTTAAGGGATTTTTACATTAATATCAACACACAGTCAAGACTTTCAGGGTTTCTGGATTCAAATAATTAAAAAGAAATAGTTTAAACATTTAACTTCTTATATGTATTTAAAATCAGACCTAAATGAGGATCAGAAGTTAAATTTAAATGAGTCTTAAATGAGAACAGGAACTCATTTTAATCAATGTTTTCACAGACAAACATTAAGAAACAAACATTTAAAACAGTAAATAAATAACAGAGAATAAACCCTTTTTAAAGCTTTAATTAACTTTAAATCATTCCGTTTTAATCAGTTTCCATCTGAATCCTGAAACAAAATTAAAGTTTTTCTTCTGAGTAAACTACATTTTTAATTAACTATAATTGATTGATTTAAAACAATTGTTGGACCTTAATTAAGCCCTGGTTGGTAAAAATTGTTAAACTATAAAGAAAAAATGCAAACTTATATTTTCTACACATTGGAACAAAGTAATCATATAAGAAGTTAGACAATAAAACAAAAGGTAATTTTGAATTTTATGGCAGAAAAACATGGAAGAAAAAAGCACAAATATCTCAGTTTCAACATTTAATGTTTATTTTGTTAGCTGGGAATAAAAAAAGAGTTTAAGAGATTTACAAATTTTTGTTTTTATTTACATTTTCCACAACTTCCTCAGAACTGAAGCCGTATTTTCAGAAACTAAATGTTATTAAAATGCATTTTCTGGTTATCATGTTTCTCAGCGGTTTACCAAACAAAACACTTTATTTTCACACTTTCAGCTCTTTGAAACCAACAGGAAATCACCTCGATTAAAACTGTTTTTTTTATGGCTGTAATAAAAACCTGCTGCAGGTTTCTGTAAGGTTTGGTGCTCGGGTTAGTCGTAATTAAAATAAATAACGTATCACTGAAGAAAAGCATTCAGCTCCTTTGAAACCGACGTGATAATAAGCAGATTAAACTAAAAAACTAACACTAAAAACAATCTACTGAACCTTTAGGGTGACGCTGAATAAAAACACAAAAAACTAATAATAATAAACATAAATTCATTCAATAAAACAGACAGATAGATACATTGAGCCACCATAGCAGCATAAAACACAAACATATTAATAGTTTACCAACAGTTTGTACATTAAAGGAATATTTTTTCAAACTTAAGTAATTCCACAGGGAAAAAAATGAGTAAATATCTTTATTTTTGTCATTTAAAATAGATATATAGATAGATTGGGTCGTCACAGAAGCATAAAACACAAAAATATTAATATTTCAACAATAGTTTGTACATTAAAAGAATATTTTTTTCAAAAAAGAATTGTTCCACAGGGAGAGAAATAAGTAAATATTTTTATTTTTGTCGCCAGATTGATAAATATCGGATTAATTAACGAGCTACAGGTCATTTTATAATTAGTTCAGCAGCATCAACAGGTTAATTAGCTCATGACTCAGTAATCTTTAATTAATTTTATTTAGTTTTTTTTTGTTCCTTTTGTTTGTTTGGTTTAAATAAACATCACTGTATTTTTCTCTCCTGCAGGGCTCCAGTGTTGTTGTTGTTGTTGTTTTTTTTGCGCATGGCTCCGAACGATGATGATAATATTATTAATGGTAATAAAAGAAAAAAGGAGCGGGGTTTGAGGGAGGTGGAGGCGGTTCGGTTGGAGCAGATGTGGGTCGGAAGTACCGTGGTGGATGTATGCTAATGGGGGAGTTGGGGGTTGTAGCTACATATTTACGTTCAGCGGGAGCCGCCCTTCATTCACCCACATGGTTACCAACCGCTCGCCTTCGCGCCACTTTCCCCGACCCCGCTACGGATCCCCGGAGAAGCCGTGCCCGGTTCTCCGGCGCTAACCCCCCGCGGGCTCCGGCGTCCCTCTCTCGTTCCCCCGCCGGCGCGGGGGGTCGTGTAAAAGTTTTCGGGAGAGTCGCCCACGTTTTGTTCGTCAGGCGCAGCGAAGATGGTGGACCTCGGCTGGCGAGCGCGTGTTTATCGGTAAGGAAGTCGCGTTTTTTTTTTTTTGTTGTTGTTTTTGTTTTTCTCCGCCATACCCCACCACCCCTATTATCTTATCGGAGTCCGTTAAATGCGCACCCCCCGTTTACAACTCTTTAAGCCCCGGGTTTTGCGCGTCTGGAGCCGGCGACATTTGAGCGTTAGCCTTTGGATGAAAACAGTGAGGCGCATGGCAGCCCCCATCGGCTCCACCATTTGAGGGAATGAGGGAGATTTGAAAAAGCTTCTCCTGCGCTTGCTGGCGAGCGGCGGAGAAAAACAACAAAAAACACAAAACGGAACCCCGGCTCGCTTTTGTGCTCCGAAGCGTTTGTGAACGCAGCAGTTCGCTGGCTTTAAAGTTGTAAATCTCATGTATTTCGCGACCGTGTGTCGAGTGCAGTGGTGTGTGAGTTAAAGTGCCCCCCAGAACAAAGCGGCAGCACATGGGGCAGGAGTAGGCCGCGCGGGTTAGCTTAGCTTAGCTAGCCTAGCATGGGTGCACGCGTTTGGGGGAGTTGCAAAGCTGTATTTGCGGTGAAATGTATATATTTTTATTTATACGCAGGTATGGCAGGTAAAGGGGCGACTGAAAGTGCCGATCCGATGAAACACGTGTTGTTAGGTTAGTTTAAATTATTTATTTTTGTTTAAAAGGATAAACAACGTGCGCCCGTTAGTTGTCGGCTAGCGCGGCGTCAAAGCTCGAAAGTATAAGTTTGAGCACCACGTTGTGCGCTAGCGTTTTGTGTTTCACGCACGGCTCAGCCGACACAGTTTCGTGGATTTATTTTTAGAAAAAATGTATATATTTATTTTTTTAAGAGGGTAACTGTTGCAGCGCAGGTTTGCCATGTTTTCATCGGGGCGAGTAGCGGCTAAAGCTAACGGACGGCTAACCGTCCGCTGCTCCCTGCCTTGTTTTCCCCCACAAAGCCGTCCGTGGTTTAGTTTGCGCTTAAATAAAAGCTGCAAGGTTCTGTGTGTGACACGAAATACTATCTTATTTTATTTATATTTTTGGTTTTTTTGGTTTCGGGTTTTAAGTCGTTTTGAAGTGCTGTAGGTTGGCGCACTTCGAGGCGCCATGTTAAAAGGTGGGGGAGGGGTGAACGGCTTGGCTCGGTGTGCGCATGCGCAGCGCCGTTGCAGGGAACGCGGGCTGCATGTTTGCTGCTTCATTCATGATTTCATCGACCTCGTGCTGCCGTGAATCTCCTCCGTTTCGAGCCACAACACAAGTCTTACTGACCTCGTTGACTCGTAGGTTTTATGCCTTTTTAAAAAAGCACGTAATGTGCTCTCATAGGCTTTTATTTTAGGACTTGTTGCGCCGTCAGATTAATAACTTTCGCAACTCCTCGTTTTCAGATCTACCACGAGGTGCTGGACAACAGAGCTGGGACGCTTGAGGATCATCTTCCATGTGGCTCTGCAGGACGGGTGATCAGATCTGTCTCCGTATTGTCAAAGTGCTTACAGTGCAGGTAGTACTACGTGATACCTACTGCAGTGGAGGCACTTACAGCAATACCCTGACCCTTTGCAGATTCTCTGACCTTACATGTGATTTTCATTTCATTTTTTATTGGAGTACCGTCTTTGTGCTAAGGTGCATCTAGTGCAGATAGTGAAATAGACTAGCACCTACTGCCCTAAGTGCTCCTTCTGGCATAAGGGGCTGTGATATGCACCACCAGACCACTCTTAATTTCTAATTGGGCTGAAACATCTTGCAGTTCTCTGCTAGTTTTGCATAGTTGCACTACAAGAATATATGAGTTGTGCAAATCTATGCAAAACTGATGGTGGCCTGCTTGCTCTACACCTGTTTAGATTTCGTGTTTGGTTTTGGGGGTGTCACAATAAACACAACCTTGCTTGCATTATGTGTCAAAGAGTTGAGTGTTTTGTTTTCTGCCCCGGTTCTGGTCCGACTGACCACAGTTTGAGCAGTACTAAAGTGCTTATAGTGCAGGTAGTGTTGTTCTTCTCATCTACTGCAATGTGAGCACTTGAAGTATTCCTGACTGCATGTTTCCTGCGGCCCGGGCCGGGCGGTCGGCGACGCATCGGTTGCTTGGTCAGTTTTGCTGGTTTGCATTCAGCTTTTACGGATGTGCGCTGTGCAAATCCATGCAAAACTGACCAGGTTGATGGGCTTTGCAGCGGAGTGGGACTGCGGTTCGTCGCGGGCGGGGGTCTCCCTGGCGTGGGATGTCCTGTCCTGTGCAGGTGGGGATCGGTAGCAATGCTGTGCTCCCGGAGGTATTGCACTTGTCCCGGCCTGTCGAGGAATGGGGGAGTCGATCTGACCCCGACCACCACCTGAATGTGAAGTTGTGCTTTTATTTTTTTATCCCGTAAAAGAAATGTGACGAATTGGGTCTCTTTTATGCTGAATTATGTAACTGTTGAATTTGAATTAAAGTATAAAACACACTTTCCCCTCGATGTTTGTTTTACTGTAAAGATTTAAAATGAGCTGCCCTGATTTGATGTTAATCCTCAGCTTGTCATTGACAAAATAAACTTTAATATCTAATATTATAGTAAAAATGCCACATGTAAAATGAAAACGGACAATGGTGCAGAAGATCGAGGAAAGCGTTAAAAAAACAAACAATAGCCTAACAGAATGCAGGAAATCAAAACACTGATAAGGATTCTGATTCAAAAACAGCCGTTAAAGATGAAATTTCAATTCTTGCTGAAATAAAAGCAATAATCTCACATCTGTGGATAGAAGCTGAACAGATTAGGCTTGAATAAATTCAACACAAGTGTTTTTTGCTCAGGACAACTATAGGTAGGTGTGGTATAAGACACCATCAGAGTGACCATCCTACACATTTTAGTTGTTTTCAGCCACAACTGATAAAATGCTGAAATAAATTTGTTTTTTCATCATATAAATAAAAGGTTTGCAGGTTTTTGTTCAGAGCATAGAAACCTCCAACATGCAGGACATCACTGGTGTAAAAACAAACCTTATTTTATTTTATTCTGGCCTGATTTAAACCAGTTTTGCTGTGTAATCCCGCGCTCGGCCACTAGAGGGCGCCGCCGCCTCGGTGTTCAGGAGCCCAGGTACCGTCCCGGTACCGCCTCTGAGTTCGGTCCAACCAGCAGCGTGCAGCTTTCAGAGAACACAGAAGCTGAGCCGAAACTTTAAAACGAGCTGGAGGATTTTAAGAGATCCGGACAGAAACGAAACAAAACAAAAAAACTCGAAAGGATCCGCGCACCTGGGGGATGTGGACTCACCTGATCCGGACCGCAGTCCAGGTGGGAGAGGAGCCGTGACTTCCAGCTGGCTGCGAGATCATCCACTCTTATCTTCATTTTACCTATTTAAATTTAAAAAATGGGTTTTCTGTGGATGTGCTGCGTACTGCTGGCTGTTTTTTCCGGACCTGGACTCGGAGGTTCCGATAAATGCGACGAAGTCCGGAAAGTTTTTCAGGTCAGGGAAATCGGACCGAGTCAGCTGCTGCCTCCACGTCCCAGACCAGGTACGTGGATCCGAGGAATCTCCTCAAAAAGCTGAAAAGATGAAGAAATCTTTTAGTTTCACACGCGCTGATTAACGACCGCCACTTCCGGTCCTTTTAATTGCTAATTAATAAATTAATGATTGTTGCAGAGTCAGTATTGTTTGTTGTATTGTCAGATCCTCTTTTAGCTCTCTGCCAGGCTTAATATTGACAAGAACTCATGTAAGAAATGAAAAAAAAAAAAAAAAAAACAGCTCAGATGTCAAAACACTGAAATGTAGGATTAATTAATTAATGATTGACAGATCAAGGAGAGATTGGTTGTTGCTTCCCATTTATTTGAGGGCAGCTAAAAGATCAGCATTTTTAAATTCTGTCAGTCTGAAGGGAGATTTGCTTCTAAAGAGTTCACCCTGAGGTCAGATGTGCAACAATCCGCCTGCTGAAAGGAAAATGTTCAAGTTTGTGGCAGAAGGTTCATTTTGGAGGGCATCCAGGAAGTCCTCCTGTCTGCTCGGACTCTGGAAGTGGAGACGTTTGGAGCTGCGAGGACGCCAACGGAGGAGAAAAACAATATGTTGTGAACCGAGAGTCCTGCCTTCAGATCAGCGAGTGTCTCGGTGTGGAGAGGAGGCTGCTTGTGTCCCTGAATGAAGATCTGCAGCTCCATATGATGTTTGTACCTCCAGAGTTCCTCAGGTGGTTCCTCAGAGAACCACAGGACTGAAGAACAGATGGAGTAAGGAACGGGTTCAGAAGAAGAGCTGGTCACTGATACAGATGTTGATGAACTGAAATGCTCACGACCAGGAGTGGACGGTCTGTGCTAACACTTTATTTTAGCGGGGTTTTAGTCAAACGACCCTGACACCGGCCTTAAAGAGCCTTTCGTCACATCACAGCCACGTCTCTCATCGTGTTTTTCTTCGATTGTCAAAAACAGAAGCAGAACTTTGAAGCAAATAAGAACCGGAGGAGTGTGATGCGTGTTTGTCTTCAATCCCCCCAAAAAACTGAAGTCCAGCTGCCTTCAGAAGTCGCCTGTGTGTAATTTAATCTGTGTGAAACACGGTGGTGGCAGCATCATGCTGCGGGGCCGGAGGATGTATTCGGGACGACGAGCCGAGACATCCAGTCAACTTTAAAGTTCGTGGAAAGGTTCCGGGGTTCTGAAGGCTTTTTTGTTGTTTTTTTTGTCGTGTTCTCCCGGCGCCGCGGCGCTGCCTCGACCTCTCGCCTCGAGGAGCTAAAGCCGCGGAGGTGACGCTCCGATCAAACGGAGACATGACGCTCCTCCCCTCTCAGGGTGTTTACAGCAGATAAGTGGCTCGCAGGGATGGAGGCTCTCTGAGTGCCAGCCGTGGTAATTACGTGTAAGATTTGGGAGGAATTATGGGTGTGGATGATCCACGTGAGCTGCCGCTGACCGGACGCCTCCTCGCCGCCGCCGCCGTCGACTGCCATCCTGCCACAAACTGCAGCCTATAAACTCGCCGGCTGCCGTGTGGAAACAGATCCAATTGACAGAAAACCCTCAAATACCTCCTTAACCACTAAATAACCCTCATCAGCCCTTCTCCCCCTGAAAGGAGCCGTTTGGTTGGGTGGATTTAGGAGCTGCTGACTGGAATATATCGTTTTTAGCATGAACTGGACGCTGTGTGGGCGTCCTGTAGTTTAAAACTACACCGCCGCCGACCTCAGGCTGCTTATCGAGCCTAAAGGAGTCAAAACATTCGATGGGTTCAGATGAAAGAACATCAGATAGGACGTGTGATCTGAGCAGATATCTGAGTTTGTAACAAATAATCCCCAGAAGTTCCTAGAGTCCTGAGTGTTTCCGTGGAAGACGGCGAGGAGGAGCTGTTCGGGTCAGAGCGTCCGTATGCGGCGCTCCAGCTGGACGTCAACCCCAGGCAACGCGTTCGGTTTCACGTCTCCTTATCTGGAAGGCTTTGAGTTCTGACACGTGTGCGTTGGAGCTGATAGCGCCTGGCAGCGCTCTGCGGCACTCTGCGGCGCTCTGCCCGGGCTTGTCGGAGGTTCGCTGATGTTTCTCTGCAGGAGAACATCGAAGGCGTTGTCTGACTGAGCCGCAGCAGTTTTACTGATCTGCTCAGTGTGGACACATGTTGTTGTTGTTGTTGTTGTTGTTGCTGCAGGCGAACACAGCGCTCCGGGTCAGACCTCACTGCATTTTACTCCTGGATGTTTTTGGCTTTTGGTGACAGATTCATTAAAATCCGTCCAGAGGTTCATGAGAGCAAAGATCTGACTCATCTACAACCGATCCGTCGCTTTTAGAACAAGGTCTATAAACTGATTCGTGTGTTTTTGTGGTTTTTAAGGTCAGTTACTGCGGCAGCCATCTTCAGCTGATTCCAGAGGTTCATTAGTAGTAGAAGTAAATAAACACAGATTACTAAAAGCTAAAATTAGCAAAACTGTTGGTAAAAGTTAAAAAATGAGCAAAAAAGAAACTAAATGTTAAACCAGCTGCTGGCCATCCATCCGTCCGTCTATCTGTCCATCCGTCTGTCCATCCATCCATCCATCCATCCATCCATCCATCCATTTATCCATCCAACCATCCATCCATCTGTCCGTCTATCTGTCCATCCATCCATCCATCCATCCATCCATCCATCCGTCTATCTGTCCATCCGTCTGTCCATCCATCCATCCATCCATTTATCCATCCATCCATCCATCCACCCATCCATCCATCCATCCATCCATC
>NC_051444.1:4084276-4092033 GCF_001649575.2 Kryptolebias marmoratus
CATCCATCCATCCATCCGTCCGTCTATCTGTCCATCCATCCATCCGTCCGTCTATCTGTCCATCCGTCCGTCCATCCATCCATCCATCCATCCATCCATCCATCCATCCATCCATTTATCCATCCAACCATCCATCCATCCATCCGTTCATCTATCTGTCCGTCCGTCCGTCCGTCCGTCCGTCCATCCATCCATCCATCCATCCATCCATCCATCCATCCATCCATCCATCCATCCAAACAGAATAAAGTATAAACAATAAAACCTCGGTGTGGCAAATAAGACGTTTAAGAAAAGAAACACTTTTCTTCACTTCACATTTTTTTTCTGGATGAAAACAGACAGATTAGTCATTGAACATTTTGTATTAAAGTTCTGCTTCTGCCTTCAGGTTCCGACCTTCAGGTGTGCACGTCCAAAACCCTGATGTGCTGCACCAAAAAGATGGAGGAGAAGTACCAGGTGGCGGCCCGGCGGGACCTCCAGAACCTCCTGCAGATGTACAGCAACAACCTGAAGACTCTGCTGTCACGCAACGTGGCCGCTTTTCAAGGTACGTGTTTGTGTGTGTTTGGGGCGTCGCAGCTGTGGCTCCGTAAACACTCGCTGTTTATCGCGTCGACGTGCCGGACGCGTCTGAAGGACATATTTGTGTGCCTCTGAGCTGGAGTGTAGGCTTTGTGTTGATAAAACGGTGGAAGAGTTGGTGTTTCGTGTGTGGAAGGCTCCACTTCAGAGCAAACAGAGCTGCGTCTGATCTCCACCTCAGATCTGCTGGCTGTAGGGGAGGGAAACGTACCCCAACACTCTGCATCCCAGCATGAAATAAGGTTTATTTTTTTGTGTTGTTGCCTCACTGAGGCAGCGTGAAGACGACGTCCATCGCTGAGTTTCTTCTGTCTGTCCTCTCCTTTCAGGCAGAGACTTGTCTTTTTCTGCCCGGTGTGGCTCGTTTCTGTCCTGCTGATAGCCGTCATATGAGGGCCCGAGGCCCTGTCCACACGAGAACAGTTCTCCTTTTTTTCAAATTCTTTCAGCGTAGCGTTCAGACAAAGACGGCCCCTATGAGGTGGGTTTTCAAACTAGGTTCCAGGATAAAAAAAAAAGCTTTAAATGCCACAACTTGTTTTGTTTTGGTGTGAACAGACGAAAAAAAATGCAGCTTCTTTAAAAACTGTTCTGTTATCGACCCACCTTCTAACCTGATCCCAAACCAGGCGAGACGAGACGCATCGACAGATTCCAGCCATGTTTGTTCCTCAACCGTCATGTTCTGGATTATTTTACCCAACAGGCAAAACTGATGAACAGTATCAATACGAAAAACAAACAAATAAACATCACAGAACAGAAAAAACTACAATTAGAGGTCGACCAATATTAGTTTTTCTTTGCTTTTATTGAGAAATCAGAGCAGCTGTTGGTTGATGTTTGACACCAGTTCTTTTAGTTTTGATTAATATGTATTTTTCATTTAATTAATTAAAACAATAAGTGCTTAACCTAAATAAACGTATAGAACCACCTGTATGCCGATTATCAGCCGATTAAGGAAAGCTCTTCCCTTCAACTGTCCATGTCTGGTTCCCGGGCCTGAAAGTGCTCACTGTGTCCACGTTTTTGGTCGTCGACAAAGCGGACGTTTCACTTCGTCGCAGGTCCACAAAAAAGATTTGGTTTCTTGCCATCAACATGAACAAAAATGGATGAAGTGTCCTCCTTTTGCTGTTGTCAGTTTTGCATTTTTTGAGCCAGCATCTGGTCACCGATGACGTCATGTACCCTCGATTTAAAAAAAAGTCCCGCCTACACGCCCTAATGGGTCGCAGTAACGTGACAGTACGAGTAACTAATTAAAACTGAACGTACGGGGAGTAAATCCATATTTGAACAAACGGCAGCAAGGTGAGAACTACGTTAAAAAACCTTGGAAAGTAAAAAAAAAAAGGTTTGAAATGTGAATTTTTTAGTTCGAAAGATGTCCAGTTTGTTTACACGGAGAGGTGAGACTTAAAAACTGCACTGGGACCAGCCACCAGGGGGCGCTCGTTTCATGTGGCTTCAGCTTCCAGCTTCCTGTCTTGTCTCTGGTTATAATGTAGGTTGATGGTTGTCATAGTTACAGCAGCGTTTTGGTTGTTTTTCTGCATCTCTTTCAGAAACGGTGTTGTGTTTACGAGGATATTTTTTTTTTCCAAAACGACAGATGCAAAGATTTATTTGGAAAAGAAGGCAGACGAAGTTCCCAGGTGGACAAGGCCTGAAGTGGACGTCCCCGCGTGTCTCTTCCATCCCCCGCCGTCCTCTCCTTACAGGCAGCAACTTGTCGTTTCTCTCTCTCTCTGTCAGATGAGAAGGGTGGGCAACAAACGCAGAGCGTTCAGCCTCAGACATATCATTAAGACAATTGTCTTTAAAGCTGCCTTTCAGTTTAAAAGCGGGCTGTTATCCCCCCCTCCCCCCTTTTCTGCACTTGCTAATACAGAATCGCTCAGGAAAAGGCGAGACTTGCACGCTAATCAGCTGATAATGGGTCCGCGCAGTCCGTTNATAGGAAAGTCTTGCTTGATGACAGTGTTTCAGTCGCGGTCTGTGGGGGTAATGCCCTGTTTTTTCTTGGGAAACGTGTCATCTGCCTGTTCAGCCTTTGAACTTGAAATAAAATTCTTACTGTAGTGTTAAAAAAACCAGCGCTGGTAAAACTAAACTGCTAACATTTCTGACGCCGTAAAAAACACAGGTCTGGCGCAACTTTTGCATCCAGCCTGCACAAAAAAATGAAAATCCTTTTATTACACGGAATGAATATTTAACTCGACTTAAAGCCCGCTCAGACGCAGTTCTGAGGAGCTCTCACATGGTTTCACCTGAGGAATGGCAGCTTGTCCTCCCTCCTGCCAAACCAAACAGAGTTCCCCGTCAACATCGTCTCATCAGTCAACAAACGCCGCCGTCTGTTTCTGACGCAGCTTCAGCCTCTCTGCCAAGCCTTTTCTTTTACAGTTATTACAATTTAATTCAACTTATTTGGTTTCATCGTTTCTCCAAACTGTAGCCTTCTGTTTTCTTTAAAAAAAAACACAGACACTAGAATAAATAAAGTGTTTCCTTCAAACCGTGCAGAAGTCTTGAATCGTCCCTTATTGTCCAGACTAAGGTGCTCTTGATCGATAGTTCTTTGGACTTTTTGAAATTTAACAAACATTGAGTAAGAGTGACAGAGAGTTCTGTTGGAAGATGTTGCTGGAATAATAACTGCTGAAATAAAAACAAAAAGTAATGACCTTATCAGATCAGCACTAAGATCATCTTCCTGTTTTCAAAAATGACAAGATTCAAAAATAACTTCACGTATTTCAGCTTTTAGGACTCAGACTTTGTGTTGGGAATGACTTTAAGCTACTAAAACGCCCAATTTTAGCTCAATAAATGTAAAAATTGATTTAAAGCCAAATTGTTTTTTGTGTTTGCTGAAGTTGATTAGCTGTGACGACCATCTTGAATGAAACTGACAGTTGCAGATGTAAACTGACAGTTGCAGATGTGCCTCCAGTGATTACTTTCAGAGCATTTAATTAAACTCCACCCAGCTGTTTGTGAGATTTTGTGCTAACAGGCAGACAGACAAAGGAACGGAGGTAATTACATGATCGCCTGCCGGTAAACATTCTGACACTGATGGAAATGTGATTTTTTTTCTGTGTCTCCAGCTTGTAAACACGCTCGGCTAACGAAGCTCATTCTAACGCTGGTATTTGTTCAAATGTTGAGTTAGACCTTTTGACTTGCAGTCTACCGTGTCAGTAAACACACACACACACACACACACACACACACACACGAGCCACCCAAGTGGCATTGTTGTATCCCTGTAGACTTCTTAAAAGCTTTTGTTGCACAGAGAGGCCTGACTGTGGCACTGTTTGGATGGGAAGCAGGAAGGGACAAAAAGCTCCTTAGATCTCAGCGGTGAGAATGAAGGAACCGTCGGGCTTAAAGATGAAAGAATCACAAGCAGAGGATTTAATCAGTTCATCAGTGTTTTCGTCTGTGTGTGTTTGCAAAACGTCTCTCGAACAGCCAAACAGATTTTAACTCATCTCTGTGGTATCCAGTCCTGGTCCTGGAGGGACAACTATCCTGCAGGTTTTAGATGTTTCATGGTCTTCAGCAGGTCTTCAGGTTCTGTGAAAGCCTGGTATTCACTCAGTCACTCAGGCGAGGTGTGTCAAAGCAGAGAAACATCCAAAACCTGCAGGATGGTTGTCCCTCCAGGACCAGGATTGGACACCACTGGTCTAAACAAACATCTACAACCCACTCTTAAGATGGCTGCCGCAGCCAAACACGCAAACGGATGTAACCGAGTCACTTCGACTGGGAGAAGATTTGGCGTGGCAGTAGCTGAGAGTCATCCCAGAACGCGCATTTTCAAGATTCAACCAAAATGGCCGAAACGCCATCAGTTCCCAGAATAAAATGATCTTTGAGTCGAAGGCATGAGAGGCGGCGGGCGACGTGCATCCCATCAGGAACGTTAGGTTTAACAGAAGAGGCCTCGTGTCTTCTGTAGAACAAGTTTTCTGATTTATGACTCATCAGAGGAAAAACAGAGATTTATAACTTGGGGATATTGCAGAGATTTAATGATGATTGGCAGCTTGCACTGTAATTTGAGAGACATCAGAAAACAAGCAGAGAGTATAATGTGTTACCGCCACAGACAGGAAGAAGGATGAGTTAAAACCGGGTCAGTTAATGTGGTCATTTGTCTTCTGCGAAACCTTCAATTACGCCTCTTTACGCGAGGCAGCCGAGGAGAGAGAGGGACGAGGAAAGCAGAGGGATAATCGGGTTTCAGTCGGACTGGGAAATCAAATAAATCTAGTAAACACCATTAAAATGGTAGTTTTCACCGGGAGACATGCTTAAATACCTTGCAGCTCTTTCATATCCTGATCTTAGCCTAAATGCTGTCGTTCTTTCTGGCAATTTTAAATAAAGTACCCGTTTGATGACACGCTGTCAACAGACGACCTTTAGGCTCTCCTGCCCTGTCAGTTAACCACGGCGTGTTTTCCTTCAGCTGTTGTCAGGTTTCTGCACTTCAACCCACACAATGTGCAAATATGCAGCCCGCCGAGAAGGCCTTCGGGGGTTGGGGGGGATCTTTTCCTTCATACCGGGCAGGTTTGTCTCGCTCCCATGGCAACCGCCCTAAGTGATCCCAGTGTCCCGTCAGGCAGGAGTCACGTAAAAGCCGAGGCTGCGGCGCTTCTCCGGGTCAGAATCGGATCGGGCGTTTGATTTGTGCCGTTCGTAATTCAGCAAAACAAACATTCCACCACAAAAATCCGGAAAAAGTCTTCACAGTTGAGCGTGTTATTTAAGGAAATGTGCTACCATGTGGAGGACTCAAAACCTCCCGCCTGCAGAGTTTCATAACGTATATTTCCTGTTTATGAAACCTGAAAACACACCTATGGATTCTTTTATTGACGTGTTGCTTCCTGCTTCCAGGACGGAGACCTGAACCGGCTGTGGTTCCATGTTTTCTTTTTTTTGGGGGGTTTTAAAGCTTTTAACACAGCAGGTTCCTTAGTTTCATCAGGAGGTAGTAAAGTGAGAATTTGATCCAGATGAGCTGAGATAAAAATCTGACTCCAAACGTTCGAACAGAACAGTTCTAAAAAACAGCAAACACTCAACAGCCGACACTTTAGAGCTAAAACTTGGAAAAAGAAGCTGGAGAAACTGTGTTTTCTGCAAAAACACAGCATGAAAGAGTCGAAACTGAGTTTTTAAAGCTAAAGAAGACTAGCTAAAACCCAAAAGTAGCAAAACATTAAAGCAAAAAGCAACAAATCGCTAGTTAAAAGTAGCAAAATGGTTGCTAGAAGCTAAAAGTAGCAAAAGTTTAGCTTAAAAGGAGGTAAAGGCTAAAAGGTTAGTGAGAAGTTAAAGGAGCAAAAGACTAGCTACAAGCTACAAACAGCAAAAGGCTAGCTGGAGAAATAAAAGTAACAAAAGGCTAACCAAATGCTAATTGTAGCAAAACGGTAGCTAAAAGTAACAGAAGACTAGCTACAAGGAGGAAAAGTTAGTTAAGAGATAAAAGTAGCAAGAGGCTAGGTAAGTATAGCAAAAGGATGGCTAAAAGCTAAAATAGCACAGGGGTAGCTAAAAGTATCAGAAGGATAGCTAGAAGCTAAAAGTAGCAAAGAATTTCGTTTAAAATGAGGTAAAGGGTAGCTAAAAGCTAAATGTATTAAAAGGTTAGTGAGAAATACAAAGGGCAAAAGGCTAGCTAGAAGCTACAAACAACTAAAGGCTAGCTGAAGAAATAAAACAAACAAAAGGCTAACCGAAAACTAATTGTCGCAAAATGCTAGCTAATAGCTAAAAGTAACACAAGACTAGCAAAACTGAGCAAACAGTTAACAGCTAAAAGTAGCAAGAGGCTAGGTAAATGTAGCAAAAGGATGGCTAAAAGCTAAAATAGCACAGGGGTAGTTAAAAGTATCAAAAGGCTAGCTAGAAGCTAAAAGTAGCAAACTAGCTAAAAGATGAACATAAGAAAATGGTAAGTGGAAGCTAAATTTAGCAAAAGGCTGTCTGAAAGCTAAAAGTAGAAAAAAGCTAGCTAAAAGCTAAAAGTAGCTAAAGGCTAGCTGAAGTCTCAATAGGCTAGCTCGAAGCTAAATGTAGTAAAACAATGGCTGCTTAAAGAAAGAAAAGAAGAGCCAGTTTCCTAAAGCCGATTTTAAAGGAACTGAAGATATCTGAAAGTGTTTCTACAGGACTAAAAATGTTAAATATTTTTAAAAAGTATAAAAGTTACTAAGACCAGAAGTCAAAGCGCTCAGCTGTCAGATCTGAACGACTAAAACAGAACGGAGCACAAAGATTCAGACGTGGTTAGTCTGCAAAAAACATGGAGGAAAAATAAAAAACCCAGGAAAACAACCCAGACTGATGCTGAATCAGCTGAATCTGAACTGCTGTCTGAAAGGAAGAAGTGCTCGGCCGGGCTGTAAAGTTCAAGAGTTTTATAGAAAAATAAATAAGCAGAATGTTGTGCAGCCTGAGCATCAAAGCGGACGCAGGTTTGTGTTTAGTAACTCGGCTTTAAAGCTTCACAAGTTCTACAGAACCGCCTCGCGAGCAGGTCAGGACAGGCTGCTTGAAGGTTGAAGCTGCTGAGCGTCTGCGGCTTCGAGCTGCTGTGACCATTATGACTCTGCGGCCTGTGGTCTTCCTTCCAGGCACTGTGTCATTTTGGTTTTTAGTCTGGGAGGAGAAAAGGCAATCAACATGAGACACGGGGATTTAACTGAGTCAGACAGTCAGTGTTTACACTTTTACTGGCGTTGGATCTAATTGGGAGCTTCTGTTTCCTGAGGAGAGTTCAGGTGGAGCCGATGAATCGGGCTGACTGCTGGCTCTCATCAGGCAGCCGTGTTTTTGTTTATCTGCCCACCTTTTTACCCGTTCAACAGAAAAACAAAGACCTGCGGCCCCCACATGCTTATTCAGAAACTCACCCTTTTTCGGCATGCTTTCTGATTGGATAAATCTGCATTTTGGAGGATTTGGATGATTTGATCCCTGTGAGGGTAACGAATTTAAAGCGGACACTGTACCTGTCTGTTGCGGTGAAGAGAGAGCTGAGTCAAAAGGCGAAGCTCTCGATTTACCGGTCGATCTACGTTCCTACCCTCATCTATGGTCACGAGCTTTGGGTAGAGACCGAAAGA
>NC_051444.1:4092173-4093658 GCF_001649575.2 Kryptolebias marmoratus
GAGAGGAGCCAGTTGAGGTGGCTCGGGGATCTGGTGAGGATGCCTCCTGGACGCCTCCCTGGTGACGTCCCACCGGGAGGAGGCCCAGAGGAAGACCCAGGACACGCTGGAGGGCCTGGGAACGCCTTGGGATTCCCCTGGAGGAGCTGGCCCAAGTGGCTGGGGAGAGGGAAGTCTGGGCCTCCCTGCTTAGGCTGCTGCCCCCACGACCCGACCCTGGAGAAGAGGAAAAAGATGGATGGATGGATGGATGATGGATGGATAAAGCGCCATAACTTTTGCTCAGACTGCCGTTCTGTGAAGACATAGGGCTTACAGTGACCACAGTGGGTCCAAAAACAACCAGAACAAACATTAAACTAAAGGAAAACTCATTATGTCCTAGTTATCCAATTTGATTAATAAACTTCTGGCAAAACGGACATTTTTACTAAAGAGGAGTCAGGGACCCTGCTGATTGACCCCGAGACGTTTAGATGATAACTTGTTTGTGTGGCGTCATGTTAGGAGACGGTCCTCATTAGTGGTTTCCAGTCCTGGTCCTCTTTTGGCCACCATCCTGCATGTTTTCCTTGTTTCTCTGCTCCAACACACCTGATTCAGTGGTTAAATTACTTCAGAAGTTCGTAAAAAAGGACTCTACGAGAAGTAAAATATGTCTTTTAATAAAAACCAAACAATCAAATAGGACTCCATCGCTTAAAAATATTTATTTACCATCAGAAACTTTAGTCTAATCTTAGCTTTTATGTTAAATGTCTGTTTCTAAATTCAAAGGCAGTCTAGATTTGATATTATTCTTTAATATCTGGCAGAGGACGGTCTAAAACAGCCTTCCTTCAGCTGCTCCGGCCTTTCCAAGAATTCGACATTCCGAGCGATCGTTTCTTCCCAGATCCAGATCTCGAGCTGCGACCGGCCCTCACGTCATGGACGTCAGCGGCTCCGTCGGCTTCCAGTAAAATTTCTATGTTGGTCTCAATTTGGCTGCTTTCTGCCGGCAGAGAAAATATGCAGCTTTTTATAGGAAGCTGCATTTTAGGAGCTTTTGTCTTGGAAATAAAACTCCCTTGATGTCTCTCCCACGCTTTCTGACACAGAAAAAACCCCAACGAGATTAGCTTGTAAAATAAAACTTAACGCTGCAGTTTGTAGAAAATCCTGGGATGACGTTGGAGGGACATAACTGAAGGGATGATGTATGAATAATTATTGATCGTTATTTTTATGAAACTTTCAGAAGGTGATCACGTGATAAACTTCTACAACAGCTTAGCATTTTCAAGATGGCCACCAGCACATCCCCCTGCACATCCGTTACAATAAAGACCAAAACTGAATTAAAATAGAAGCATTTATTTAAAACAAGTGACTTGAATGTGTGTTTGTAAATCCATGGGGATCAGCCTCATCTGAAGCAACAGAGGACTCAGGGCACAACCATGATGACTCACTGAAATGACATGAATTAGTTTATATGAACGT
>NC_051444.1:4093992-4096181 GCF_001649575.2 Kryptolebias marmoratus
TCTTTATTTTAGCAGTAAGGGAGCAAAGCTGCGCTCTTCTTCGTAGACATTGAGTTTGGCTGCAGCTGCACACAGTTGCAGCGCCTCCTACAGGAAACTGGTGGAGCTACGCAGAGAACCACGCCGTTCAGAAGCCTTGTTTGGATTCATGTTTTTATAAAACACTGAGGTCCGGACCTCGGTGGAATCAGTGGGAGCTACGGTTCTGGTTGTAGCTGGGAGTCACTCCCATCACGTTCTCCAGCTTCTAACAGATCGTTTGAGATCTCATGATGTGTTCGATGGAGCGCGACGCTGATTTTAAAATCTGAGCAGAAAGTTTGAATGAATCTGATGATTTTAGATGAAACTGTGGATGGACTGAAACAGACTTTAAAGCAGATGTTTGGGGTTCGTCTCTGATATGACTTGATTCGATGTTACGGCTCTTCATCCATTGCCACCGTGAGGTTTTTATTTGTGCGGATGAGAGATCGGATGGACGGGCGGTTGAGAAACGAGTCTCTGCTCCCGTCAGGAAGGAAATGAAACAACCCAGACTTCATTTCAGTCAGATGCTCATTGTGTCCGTTCCTCGGGGGCTGCTCTCCTGCATGTTTTTGACATGTTCCTGCTTTAAAACACCTGCTTTAAATGGACGACTTGTTGCCACGCTCCTGGAGAACCTGATGATTTGGTGAGGAGGTGATTAAACCGTTTGAATCAGGTGTGTTGGAGCAGAAACACCTAAAACCTCCAGGACAGCGGCCCTCGAGGCCTGGAGCGTGACACCCCTGGTTTAGTTTATGACCTAACTAAGTCTTGGCTGCTCTTTGCACACAATTGGAATCTGTTAAACCTTCCTTCACGTAAACGGACTCGTGCTGTGACTTATTACTCGCAACAGATGAAATTATTTCCGTTTTTCTTTTTTAGGCGACTTCTCCCAACAAGCTGCTCTCCTGCTCCTTTCTTTTCTTCGACTCTTTGTCCAGCAGGTTTGCAGCCGAGCTGCAAACGCCTGCCTCTTTGTTGTCACGCTTAGCAGAGGAGTGTGTGTGTGTGTGTGTGTGTGTGTGTGCTGCAGGGGCCTCTCCGCGCTGTTTCCCACATCTCGGCTCCGTGATTCAGGGGCTGGACAGTTGATCCAAAAGAGGACAGAGGGTGAAAGGGAGGAGGAAAAAAAAAGAGAATTAAGAAGAATGACCGACTGAAGGGAAGAAAGTTGGGAGGAGGCCAGATTCGGCGTTTGAAGTCGGAGGAGGAGGATTTGGAAGGAAGCGGGATTATTCAGCAGCTGACTGGTCCTCCTTCTGCCGTCCCCCGGCAGACGCTCGGATCCTGTTGGCTTTTTCTGCCATGACTGATTTAAAAAGTGTTGGAAACTTGAGGCAACGAGAGTTCGAACCTTCATTTGAGCCTAAAAAACAGAAACTCTCAGCTGGAGCCTTGCCAAAGGACGAATAAACAAGATTTATTTATGGCTCTACAGGTAAAATTGCCCAAAAAAGGAAACAAAACAATGCAACAAACTATAGTTTTTAATAAATTTAATGAGTTGTTACTTTAATTTCGACCTTTAAGTAAATTTCGCAGCTCTGGGTTAATCGGACTGACTGAGAGAAACGGCAGAAATGAGACTTTTGGTTGGAAATGTTGCAGATTCCCGACAAAGAGCAGAAACCTCTAATGCATCATTTACCAACGCGTCAGAGACGGGCTTCGCCTCAGGTTGAAGTATTATTTTCTTAAACATTCATAAAAATCCTCCCTCCTGTCAGCACTTTGCATCGTCTCCCGTGTGCCTGATTGAAATGCAGATTTATGGCTGCTGGCTGTTGTCTTCGGGGCATTTTTTAATTTTGGATTTGATGACACAGCTCTCTGCTCAACAGGAAGTTTCTTCTCTCTTTATGGCTCATCATTGGATCACACGGTGAGAAGAGCAGCAAGGTGATAAAGTACAGCCCTTTACGCAGGACCGTAGCTCCCACTGATTCCACCGAGGTCCGGACCTCAGTGTTTTATAAAAACATGAATCCAAACAAGGCTTTTGAACGGGGTGGTTCTCTGCGTAGCTCCACCAGTTTCCTGTAGGAGGCGCTGCAACTGTGTGCAGCTGCAGCCAAACTCAATGTCTACGAAGAAGAGCGCAGCTTTGCTACCTTACTGCTAAAATAAAGAGCAGAAGAAGAAGAGCGCCACTTACG
>NC_051444.1:4096472-4107289 GCF_001649575.2 Kryptolebias marmoratus
AACACCTCACTGGTATTTGATAAAAAGGTGAAATCTCTGCTAAAATCTTGTGTTTTGAATCAACATTCATATAAACTAATTCATGTCATTTCAGTGAGTCATCATGGTTGTGCCCTGAGTCCTCTGTTGCTTCAGATGAGGCTGATCATAATTCAAACACAAAATGTATGAATTATGGACGTGATGCTGCTGCAGCCACATTAGATTTGTCTGAAACTGGGACTCAGACGACCAATTATTACAAAACAAAAACAGTGAACGCCACGAGGTTCGCCTGCTGTAGTTAGAAGCTCATCAGGATCTGCTTCTTTAAGCCATCAGGGTGAAATAAACAGCGTTTCAGCTCATTGAATGCAGCGTTTAAGATTCAGTGGCCTGCTGTGTGCAGCCGGCTCCGCCCCTGAGGTCAGCGGCAGGAAACCCCTCCGCCGCCTCACACAGAGACGCCTTTCAAAGCCGATGAAGGCGTCCTTATGATATTATTATTATTTCTCTCGGGCTTTTACTGAAACGAGCCTGCGTTCTGGATCTGAGCGGTGCTTCGACGCGCGCCGTCGCAGGAAATAAGTCCCGACGGTCGCTTCTTTGAAAGTAACTGAGGAGGAGGTGGAGAGGTTCCCAACCCCCGGGCTGCGGACCGGTACCAGGCCACAGACAGTCATACATCCGTCTCTGACGCTTATCCAGGTCACGTGATACGTTACCGCTAAAAACAAACCCACAAGCTAACAAAACAAATGTCTGGTTACTGAGAAACAGGCTCAGGGCTCCACTGATTCAGCGTTATTAGTTGTATTCTTTGTGGTGCATCTTATTTTGAAGGGCACGTTTAAACACAGAGGACATCAGATGGAGCAGAGGGTGTTATTACCAGGAAGCAGCTAACAAAGCTGCGAGGTATGGTTTTAAAAAACACCCGTTTTCATGTCGCTCGTATCGTTTTATTTTGTCGTATTTATCCGCCGCACCTTTAAAGGCCGATAATGAACCGGTCCGTGGAGCTAGAACCTCTCCGGTCTTTCAGTTCTTGACCCGTTTTTTGCTTCTTTTCCTAAACGCCGCTTTCTTTTTGAAGTCCTCGGGAGCCGCAGCAGATCCTCAAATATTGACTTTCAGGCCTTCGGGAGGAAAGAGCGAGCGGCGCTGGGATGGATGGGCGGCAGTTTGTTTTGGCCGAATGCTAATGGATGAGATGAGGAGCGTGTTTGTTGGCGTGGAGCAGGAAGGAGTTTTTAATTTTCCGTAATGAATCCCAGCCCGTAACACTTCTGAGCGAGTGGCTGTGTCCAGTTTCAAACAATGCCTTCTTTGTTTCCTTTGTTGAAAAAGGAAACCGTCTGAGGCTTTTTAAGGTCTGGAGGAAGAAATGGCTTCTGGGTCTGCGGGTCACGGCGGTCAGAAGGAGGCAGATCTGCTGTGAAGATGTTAAAACGTTTTTAGATGTGAGGAGTCAGATTTGGACTTCTCTCCCTCTCTGACCCCTCCTCTCTCTCTCTCACACACACACACACTCGGTGCCAAGCTGACGCCTCACACAGACTCCACAGAAAACACACCTTTGTTTGTTCGACCGCCTGTTTCTCTCCTCGTCTTGTTTACCTGCTCACGTTGGTTCTTTATTTGGACCGATAAGATTTCCAGATTTCGGAACGCAGCCTTCAGAAACCGGCATGCTGGCATGAAAATGTTTCAGAAAAGTAAAATGTTAAACATCTTATCACCTCCTTCAGTCCCGCGGTGAGTAGGTTTCGGTAAATTTGGTTTGTGACGTTGTAAAACAGTAACAGCTTTATATGAACAGGCTGCTCCTCAGTCTGCTGTAAATTATATGGAATTTATTACCAGGCAAATCAAAAACAAACTGGAAGCAAAATAAAATCCCCTCTTCCACATCTTTTCATTCTAACTTTTGGGAAATGTTCCGTTCTTAGACAAACGAGCACACATTAACAGCGAGATATTTGCATTTTCCTGTGGAAATACAGCGATGAGACAGAATCAGAGCACGTGTGCTGAGGCTGATTTAAGATGGAACTGAAGTGCGTTTCTGTGAGGTTTTTGTTTTAGATAAAGGGAAAGGGAAGTGGAGGAGTTTAAGGATCTAAAACGGAGCGGGAGATCGACAGGCGGATTGGTGCAGCATCTGCAGTGAAGCGGGCGCTGTACCGGTCTGTCGTGGTGAAGAGAGAGCTGAGCCAAAAAGCGAAGCTCTCGATTTACCGGTCGATCTACGTTCCTACCCTCATCTATGGTCACGAGCTTTGGGTAGTGACCGAAAGAACGAGATCGCGAATACAAGCGGCTGAAATGAGTTTCCTCCGCAGGGTGTCTGGGCTCTCCCTTAGAGATCGGGTGAGAAGCTCGGTCATCCGGGAGGGACTCAGAGTAGAGCCGCTGCTCCTCCACGTCGAGAGGAGCCAGCTGAGGTGGCTCGGGCATCTGGTTAGGATGCCTCCTGGTGACGTCCCACCAGGAGGAGGCCCAGAGGAAGACCCAGGACACGCTGGAGGGCCTGGGAACGCCTTGGGATTCCCCTGGAGGAGCTGGCCCAGGTGGCTGGGGAGAGGGAAGTCTGGGCCTCCCTGCTTAGGCTGCTGCCCCCGCGACCCGACCCCGGATAAGCGGAAGAGAATGGATGGATGGATAAAGGGAAATATTTTGAAAAGTGCCAAATGTTCAGCCAGTTTTACAAATGCTGAGCTAAACTTTGGTGTGGTAGTAGCTGAGAGTTATTCCTTCAAGGACTGTTCGGCCTTTAAGTGATATTTTTTGAATTATGCTACAAATATTGGACAGCTTTTTAGTAGTTTTGAGGCTTAATTTACTGCAGCCAAGCACCAAAGAACCACTAAGTATTCACTTTTAGGTCTTACAGCTATCAGTGTTTGAGCTTTTTTCGTTTTATTTCGCAGGAACCAGAAATGTTTCTGCAGCTTCACGAGAGGCTCGTCTAACAAACCACAAGAAACACGCAGTTTTCTGTTTACTGTGCTGACTCCGCTGCTCTGAAGTCATTGACTTTCATTGTGTTCTTCTCTTTTTTCTGTCCTGCTCTGGGATGACTTGAACCCGGAGCACCACTGACTCATCCTCTCTAGACGGAGAGTGGCCTTTTCTGCAGCCTATCAGATGTCACCGGGCCGCTCGCAGAGGATGAATCACGTTAATGAAAGCCATCTTTGCGTCGCTCGGCGGCTCAGCCGGGGTCAGCTGGTGGCATTTTGGATTCTGAAACCTGAAGGCTTCAAACGAAAGCAGCTCAGAGTGACGCGGCGTCGAGCTCACGCGTCTCAGTGAAGAGCGTTTACCGCGTCAGCCTCGTCTTCGCCTGTTCTGAGCGAGCGGGAGCCTCTCGGTCTTTTGTCTGAGTTTTAAGAGCCTTCAGCTACAAAGGCTCGTCTTATGCCTCATCCTGCTGACTGATCCTCTTCCTCGGTGACATGTCTGTAAATGCAAATCTACACACGAGCGTTTCTTAACCTAACTTTGAGGATTTGCACTTAACAGCAGAGCCAGTTTGAGTTAAAAAATACAGACGAGTGATTTTCTCTGTTAATGAAAAACGTGTCTGTGTCACAGAACCTTCCCCCACTTTTAAATAAAAAAATAAAAGGTCATATAGCTTGGCTGGACCGTGGTTAAAGTCACATTTTGGTATTTTTTTTTAGTAAAACCCAGAACAAATCAGGTTAGTTTATCGGATTTTAAGATGCCCAATTGGAAAACAACCACAATGTTTTAGTTATGAACTATAAAAATGCACAAGCTGTGCATATCTGATGCTGTTTTCATATTTATAATAATCCAAAATGAGTTTTTTTTGCTATTGGAACTCATGTTTGTTTGTTTTTCACTCCTTAAACCTAAAAAAACACAAAGTAGAAAAATGAGAAATGTCGCCCCCTTGTGGCGGAAACAATAAATAACAGTTTTAAAATTTAGAACTGGTTTAATTTATGTTTGCATGTTGTTGATATTAGTAAAAATCTATTATTTTAATTAAAATGTTTGGTCTCACCCTCACATTTTATCTCAAAATATTTATTTCTACTTCTCAGACTAACGAGGAGTAATGAGGAGGTGATACCCGAATAATTTCTCTGTTTTTATCCCTTTAAGCTCGACTCATCACTCAGTCGACTACGCCCGTCACGATTAACTGGATTGCCCCACGTTAAAGAAAACGAGTGCAGCGATTTAAGAAGAAGGGGAAGAAAAGGGAATCTCGTTTAGAGCCTTTCAGACTCGGAGATGGGAGAAGATGCGTCTGACGGGGTTTTATGATAGCCGGCGTGTCTGGATGGTCGAGAGTTGTTCATTTAGAAGAACTGATTTAGCATTCCGGTAATCGAGAGAGAAATGCTCACAGTGTGATGGGTACCAACCTGGAATGATGGACGGGACGGACTGAGAATGTCAATAAAAAACCGAACGTGCACATCATTTAAGAAAACTATATTAGAAAAACACAAAATTATAATATTTTTTAATTCTTTTTACATAAAATGTTTTGCTGTCTCACTCGGAGCTCCTCGTGGACTGCCTGAAATTTCTCTTTTTATTTATTTATTTCTCTAAAACTCATGTTTGAGTTGGCGCTCCTTCAGGTCATCGTTCTTAGGTTTACCTAAACCTTCAAAATAAAAGCACCAACTATAATTACCATAATAACACAGTGCCTGATTTTCTGTAACATTTGTTATTTTGCTTATTTTGTTTTTTAAATTATACTTATTATTCTCTGTTGAAGGACTCACTGAAGGAGTTTTAAAGTAATGATTGGATGCTCGTCTACAACCGGAGTTTAAGATGGCTGCCACAGCTAACCAAAAATGGCTATAACTCGGTCAGTTTTACAGACACTGAGCTAAAATTTGGCATGGTAGTAGCTGAGAGTGATCCCCTCTGGGAGATATGACATCTTTAGAGATCTCACATATCGTAATGTTTTTTTACGAGGCTGCTTTAATTCCTTCGCCTCTCAGGACAAGATGATTTTAGTTTGAAACTCCTGCGGGTGATATGCATTCCTTCATGCTGGGAAGGATAAGTGGAGGTTTATTAAAGCTTTTAAAACTGATGCCTTTGTAAGGTTAACAGCAGTTGAGTCATTATCCATTGTCTTCGTCCATCTTCTGCCTCTTATCTGTGGTCTGGTCCAGGAGGGAAACCCGGACCTCCTTCTGTCTCCAGCTCCTCCTGGAGGATCCCGATGCCTTCAGAGAGGATCTAGAATCCCTCCAGAGAATTCTGGTTCTGCCCCAGGGTCTCCTCCCTGTGGGACATGCCTGTCCTGATGAGATGAAGCACCTCAGCTGACTCCTGTCAATGAGGAGGAGCAGCGGCTCAACTCCCGGCCCGGTCGCCCGACAGAGGAAGCTCCTTTCAGCCGCTTGTATCCGGGATCGACGAATCAAGATTAAATCTGAAAAAAAAACCCAGAACGATTACAGGTTTACAAATAAGCCGATTTGTCCCAGAGACGTTACACAGGCTGAAAACCTGAACTTCCTGGTTTCTTTTCTCCCTGATAAACTGTAACTGGATTCCAGAGAGCTCCTCTGTCCTCCGGGGGGAAAAAATTCATCTTAATTACGCTGTTTGGATGACGAGACACTTTTGTGCGAGGACCGTAGATCATTACGAAATTATCAGATGAGTAATTTTCTCTTCATCAAAGCGTTTTCTTTAGAAAAAAACGGGGGTTTGTTACACGGAGAGCATGAGAGCACGACAAAAAGGGTTAATTAGAAAAGATAAAACAGGACCGAAAGCAATTATGAGACAATCTTTTTAATAAAATATGGGCTGAGAAATAAAAGCAGGAGATTGAATGTTTAACAAATATCAAGTTTAAAGATTGTTGGAACTCTATCCCACAATCTAGTTGTTTTTTAGACAAAAATCTTTTTTTTTAGTGTGTGAGTTCTTCTAATTGTTGTTAAATATATGGTTTATTATGATAATATTACATTTTATTAATTTAAAAACTCGTCTGTAGAAAAACTCATATCTGTTAACATCTAATCAGGTTTTTAATTTATTTTTAAGCTTATTTATTTGAATGATTTACATTAATCTATCACACATAAGTCACAAACTATTTATTTATTTGAATTCTTATTTGTTTTCCCCCCTAATTTCACAGATTTATTATTTCCCCCTCTTGTTCGTTGTACATCCTCCTTTGAGTCATTTAATTTGTGTTCCTGGAAGCGAAATCAAAACAGCGCTGACAGATAAAACGGAGACAAATTTGTTTACGACACAGAAATTTGTTCTCAGATTTGACAGATGGGATTCATTACCTTTATAATCTATTGTTCTAACCCCCCTGCTGTGCTGTAATCCCTGTGGGAGCCGCGTACCTGAGGGCTGTAATCATCATATTATGTCTCGGGCTGCGCCGTATTTCACCGGCTGCTCTTCTGTGCAGGTTTCCTCTCGGATTCTCTGATTTCTGCGCCGCTCTCTATGACCACGGAGGAGGTGCACATGAAACGCAACTTCAAGCCTCAGATCTCTGCAGACATAACACTTCCAGGGGGGAGAGATGACAGAGGACCTGAGATAAGATTCACCGTTTAACGCTCCCAACCCCTCGCAGCTGCCTTTAACCCGGGGAGGGAGGGGGTTATTATACAGCCCTGGACCATCTAAGCCTCTCTCAGCAGAACGTTCACCTCCTGAACCTCCCAACTCCTGACAAGCACATGACCCGAGAGTGGCCATGGATCAGGTATTAGCTGAGGAGAGACAGAAGGATCAAGGCGAGCCCGCTGAGCTGGGGAAACATTTCCTACGGTGACAAAAACAAAGAGAGCCAACAAAAACGTTATTTTGGGGTAAAAACGTGCAGCTGCGTTACTTTGTTGTCATCAGAATATGGTTGGAGAGGGGGGTAAAGGAAGCCATCTATGTCAAAATGGAGAAACCAACATTAAACAGAGGAGGAGGTCTCAGGTTCCAGCTTTAGGCCTGATCCCCAGCCAGTTTCACTCTAATCAACAGAGTGGAACATCAGTGAGTCAGACAAACAAGGACCCTAATGAGCCTCTATTGTTAGGGGAGCGAGAACAATCTGCAAGCTATCCAGCTTACATCCCATCTCAGCTCAACTCTATTTCTGAACTGAGAAAGCTCCTCGGTTGAGAAGCGAAACGTCTTCAGCTACAGAACAGAAGTCCAGTTGTTTTTGTTTTTTAACCTTTTTTTAATGTTGTCATTAGAGGAACTCATAAAGGTCTAGCTGTCCTTGAATTCAGATTAAGATCTTGAGTTGTTGCTCGTTTGATCAAACCATGAAAATAAAAGTTTTAGCTCGATACGCGTGAAAGTAACCGAGTTCGAGCTGTTTTATTGTTGACTCGCTGTGGTGGCCATCTTTAGTTGCATGTTAACTCCAAATGTTTATAAATTAAAGAAGATTAAACTGATTGGTTGTTTGCTTGCAGGGATTTCTCTCTGAAAGTTTCATTAAAATCGGTTCAGCGATTCATGAGATATTTTGCTAACATCACTTTGTCTCTGCTTTCGGCTACAGGTGATCATAAAAATGCCTTGAAATGAGCTCCAGCTCCTCCCCAATCGTTTAAATGTCCCTTTTTTTATTCCTCAGAGACGTTTGAGGTCCTCATGAAGCAGGGGGAGAACTACACCAACGCCTTCCTGCAAGTGTCCTATCAGAAAATGGCCGACCAGGCCGCAGGAGCGGTGGGGGAACTCTTCACCGACGTGGGGCTCTTCCTGCTCGGATCTGAGCTGGACGTGGACGAGTTCGTGCGGCGGTTCTTCGACGGCCTCTTCCCGCTCGTCTACAGTCACCTCGTGAGCCCCGGAGCGGGCGGCTTATCGTCGGTTTACGCTGAGTGCGTGAGGTCGATAAGCCGCGACGTTAGGCCGTTTGGAGCTGTGCCGGACCTCCTTGCCGATCAGATTACTCGCTCCGGGGTCTCCGGGAGGCTCCTGCTTCAGGCGCTGCACCTCGGCATCGAGGTCATCAATACCACGGACCACTTACAGCTGAGCCGCGAGTGCAGACGGGCGCTGCTCAAGATGCACTACTGTCCTCACTGCCAGGTACGGATGCATCCTTTTAATGCGAGCGTATCGATCCGAGCTAACGAGAGGCCTTCCTGGCAGCGCTCATCTCTCTGTCTGTCCTCCGCAGGGCCTGACCGAGTCCAAGCCCTGCATGGGTTACTGTCTGAACGTGATGAGGGGGTGTCTGGCCAGCATGGCAGAGATCGACCCTCACTGGAGGGAGTTTGTCCGCTCGCTGGAGGGCCTGTCAGCCAAGATGCACGGCGCTCAGGACCTGGAGCAAGTGCTTCTGGGAGTTCACACGATGCTCCACGACGCCGTCAGACATGCTGAGAAAAGTGGAGCTCGCCTTTCGACACAGGTTCAGATCATCAGCAAACCCAGTCCAAAAGAGCTGGGTCACTGTGTCATACCAATTCTCATTAACCCATATTTTGTTCATAAGGGAACATCGTAAACATCAAACGTTGAAGCAGATTTAAAAAAAAGGGGGTAATTTTGAGGTAATTTTGAACTTTATGGCAGCAACACATCTAAAAAAAGGTTGAGACAGGGGCAGCAGAAGGTTGTAACAGTGGTATGGATGAAAAAAAACATCTGGAGGATCATTTTACAACTAATCAGGTTAATTGGCAGCAGGTCAGTAAGACGACTGGGTCTACAAAGATCGATTTAGAGGCTGAATCTGTCAGAAGTAAAGATGGGCAGAGGTTCTAACTGTTTCTAAAGTTAGTGGAACAATAAGGAATGATGTTCCTCAACAGAAAATTGTGAATATTTTGAATATCGCATCATCTATTGTCCAAAATATCATTAAAAGCTTTAAACCTCTGAGGTCAAAGGTCAAGGCTGGATGCTTGTGACTGGTCTGATTCTGTTCTGAATTTTCTGGAAACCACGGACTAAAGAGGAGAGGGACCGTCCAGCCTGCCTCTCTGATGGTATGGGGGTGCATTAGTGCCTCCGGGAAGGATCTCCAGGTTTTAGAGCAACATCTGCTCCCATCCAGGACTGTTGAACAGAAAGAATGGGACAACATTCAGCAGCTGCTCTCCTCAGGTCCAGATGTTTACAGACTGATGGAGATGCTGCATGGAGGGAAACATAAAACTCAAATTTACCTGTTTTTTTTTCAATAAATGGCTGAATTTCTCAGTTTAAACATCCAGCATGATACATTTACGACGCTCCATTGTGAATGAAATAGGGGTTTATGAGATTTGCAAATACTGCATTATGTTTTTATTTACATTTTACACAACATGGTTGTAGTTTTAGGTCTGCTCGGTCCACATCAGAGAGGAATGCACTGTTCAAATCGTGCTTGAGTTTGATTTTATTCACTTTAAAACCAGATAAGTCAGAGCAGAGAAGGCCTAAATTTCCCAGAAACACATCCATGACAATCAGACTTTAAACCGAGGACAGAGAGGAGGAGTCAGACAGAGCAAACATCTACTTCCCCGAACTACCAGCCTTTATTCATCTTTTATAGCTGCTCTTTATCCATCATCACCCATAAAAAGTGGACCATAAAGTCAGATCTGCACATGTAGGTGTGTTTCTGTGTTTACACCCCAGATGTTTGTTCACTTAGTTCAAGTAATTGAGACGCCACAGCTCCATCTAGTGGATGCCTTTGGTAATTTCACTTATCTATGAAAACAAAGATTTGATCCAAGGCTTCGGCGCCGTTTTACAAATTAAACTGCACAGTGGGTGTTCAGGAGTGAGTCTGTGTGTGTCTTTGTCGGATGTTAGGTTCAGAAGAAGTGTGGTCCTCCCAGCAGGACGCCTGCTCAGTCAGTCAGCATCCAGGAGGGCAGCAGCAAAGTTTCCACCCTGCTCAAAGCGTCCAACAGAGCGCCGGGAGTCTCACTGACTGTCAGGAGCAGGTAAGCAGGAGACGGATGAGTGTGCACAAAGATTTCCAGCTGATATGTGCGAGAACGTTTATTTATTTTTGTTTTTGCAGGGAGTTTCTGAGCAGCCTGCGCTCCTACCTCACCTTCTACATCGGCCTGCCAGATCAGCTGTGCGTGCGCGAGCTTGCATCCGGTGACACGCCCTGCTGGAATGGGACCGACATCGTGAAAAGGTTCGTTTTTTAAAGTGATCAGTCGAGAAATTCCACGAGCCTTTCTCTGACAGAAATTCAAACCTTACAGCAACACATAAAGAAACGGTTTCAGACTCTTAGTTTCCTCCCATTCCGTGTTTTCTGATAAAACCGAGTGTCCATCAGCTGTAGGCACACACACCCTTCATAAATACATACATACAGGCCTCACAAACAGCACGACACTGATGCAGAATTCATCTTTTAGCCATGAGCGCCTTCAGACATAGATCTTGGATATGGATGGCTGTGAAGTGTGGCCTCTTTCATAGTATCAGTCAGTGGCCTTGTCTCCATTACATCACAGCTCTCCATCTTACACACGCTGTCATCAGTCAAGGACCCCCACCCCACCTTCATATATCATCAGTCCGGGCTTCTTCCTCTTCACTGTCAGCGATGTGGAGACATCGGGCGGTCCGGTGAGGTGCAGCCCAGCCCGCTCAGGTTGGAGAAGGCTGCGTTGTAGCCAGACTTTAAAAAATCCTGAGGTCAACCACTCCTTATCCCCCTGCACATCAGTTCCAATGAAGACCAAAACTGAATTAAAATAGAAGCATTTATTTAAAACAAGTGACTTGAATGTGTATATGACATGTATTTGTGTGTGTTTGTAAATCCATGGGGATCAGCCTCAGAGGACTCAGGGCACAAC
>NC_051444.1:4107788-4109948 GCF_001649575.2 Kryptolebias marmoratus
CTTCTTCTTCTTCTGCTCTTTATTTTAGCAGTAAGGTAGCAAAGCTGCGCTCTTCTTCGTAGACATTGAGTTTGGCTGCAGCTGCACACAGTTGCAGCGCCTCCTACAGGAAACTGGTGGAGCTACGCAGAGAACCACGCCGTTCACAAGCCTTGTTTGGATTCATGTTTTTATAAAACACTGAGGTCCGGACCTCGGTGGAATCAGCTACGGCTCTGGTTGTAGCCAGACTTCCTAAAAAAAGCAACAGGCTTTTCTGTAAAAACACATTTTGGACGATGAGGCCTGGATGCAGAAGCTGAAACGGAGCTAAAATGAGCAAAAATAAAATGAACTAAACAGTAGATAAAACCAGCCAAACAGTCCCAGCCTTGGATGGAAACGAGGGTACATAGTTTATTCTGCATTGCTCCATCTTTTGACACTTTTCTCTCTAAGACCCGACTTATTCCAGCAAAGAAGGAGGCCAGCAGGCTGCAGACGGCCTCTGACAGCAGGCTTTAGGAAATATTTATATTCTGTGGGCATCCCCCGGCTATTTAAGCCTCCTTTCTCTATTCCACATTAACAGTAATACTTATTGATAGGTTCTCTTCACCTCTGGTCCACTTAGCTTCATTTCGATTGAGCCATTACCGAAAACGCAGAAATTAAGGCACATTAAGAATCGAGGCTCCGAGGGGACCATGGAGCAGAGAGTCTGCAGCTAAGCAGGCCCTCTGCAATCCTTCGCTGCTTTCTATTACCCTACAAGCGCAGACGAGAGGCCGGGAGTCGACACCGGCTGAGACAAAAGCAATAAATAACCTCCTGCCTATGGGTCATAACCCAACATCCACTGAGAGAGAGGAGGGAATAAAACTCACTGTTGGATGGTGGCTGATTTACAGGAGCTTATCGAGGCCTCAGAGACCTTAAACGATTGGTTCGGTTCATGTGTGTGTGTGTGTGCTGCCACAGATTGCTTTATGAGCTCGAAGAAGCAGAAAGTTGCACCAGAGTTTCAGCCTTTTCTAATAAAGACAAAAAAAAGGGCAAACTCCGAATACGAAGCGTCAGATTTAAGGGAGATTTAAGGCGTCGGGCTGCTCGGTAAACAAAAGGATGAAGAACGATCAGGAGAGGTAATGCTGACGAATTAAAGGGAAAACCGGTTCATCCTTTTTCTAACTCCTGCTGGAAAAAATGAATTAAGATATTGTTAATTTGACAAAGCTGGGATCATTAAAACACATTTGTATTCATTTTAAAGCTAATTTAAATCCAGTTATGACTACCATAAAGCTAAATGCGACACTAAAGCTGGTAGAAGTTGCCCATTTAAGATAATAAGCAGAGGGCAATTATTACCAACTAGGATTTATAGTTTTGGTGCAGCGCCTGGCTGTAAAGATGTTTTTGACCGTGTTTATCAACGCATCGCCATCTTCGTCCTCCTGCTGCACAGTCCTGAGATACTGCTGAAATCTAAAGCTTTTCCTGCAGGTCGTAAAAAGCAATTAGCTGAGAGCCGATAAAAACCGAAGTTGAATGATATTTCTGTGGGGTTGCTGCTGCTGCGTGACCTCATTCGTGTTGTTCTTTTTGTAAAAATGTGTAAAAAATAAAAAATAAAAGCGACTCGTTTAGTTTCACAGGCGTACCAGAGAGGAGGCAGGCGGTGGTTTGGTTTGAAATTCTCCAGTTTACGTCGGGGAGAGCTCGGCTAAAAATAAATACGTTTAAAAAAACAGTTCAACTTTCCTTAAATAGGTCAGAGACACTGTCCTTGTCTGGGCGGAAAGGTTAATACATTCCCACATACTTCCTCCATCTGTCATGGATACACACAGAGGAAATGACAGGTTGCCATGAGATACGCACTCTTTAAACACACACACACACACACACACACACACACACACACACACACACACACACACACACACACACACACCAGGGCCGTAGCTACGACTGATTCCACCGAGGTCCGGACCTCAGAGTTTTATAAAAACATGAATCCAAACAAGGCTTGTGAACGGCGTGGTTCTCTGCGTAGCTCCACCAGTTTCCTGTAGGAGGCGCTGCAACTGTGTGCAGCTGCAGCCAAACTCAATGTCTACGAAGAAGAGCGCAGCTTTGCTACCTTACTGCTAAAATAAAGAGCAGAAGAAGAAGAAG
>NC_051444.1:4110266-4158040 GCF_001649575.2 Kryptolebias marmoratus
AAGAACTGGTCCAGCTCCAAAACTACAACACCTCACTGGTATTTGATAAAAAGGTGAAATCTCTGCTAAAATCTTGTGTTTTGAATCAACATTCATATAAACTAATTCATGTAATTTCAGTGAGTCATCATGGTTGTGCGCTGAGTCCTCTGTTGCTTCAGATGAGGCTGATCCCCATGGATTTACAAACACACATTCAAGTTACTTGTTTTAAATAAATGCTTCTATTTTAATTCAGTTTTGGTCTTCATTGTAACTGATGTGCTTTTTTAAAGTCTGGCTACAGCCCTAGTCAGCAGATTTGAAACTTAATTTTCAAACCTAACCGAGGCAGAACATTTATTATCTAAAATATTTGACCGTAAGTGTTTTTTTTTTTTCTTTACCTGCTTCTTTTTGGGTGAATCCGGTCACATGTTTGCTAAAAAAAACCCTCCACAGGTACCGGAGTGTGATTCATGACGTCCTCCCCACCCGCAGTCCGTTTCGTGCCTCCTGTTTCCAAAACTTTTTTTAAACTGATCGCAGCAGGCGTTTGTATTTTCAGAATAAAAGCAGAAACAGGGAAGTGACCTCGCACGCTGCTGGAGATGCCAACAGTACGCTTCGAGACACGCACGCAGATTTGAGCGCGGCCTTTTGTTTAATAGGCCACTCTTTATGCCGGTGGAGCTGTCTGACTGCTGACCTTTGACCTTTCCCTTGTCTTTGCTGCCCTGGTTAATCCTGAGGAGGTTAATCACATGGTAATAAGAGCCCTGAAGTTGTCGAGCAGGTCTCCTCGCAGCGTGCGGCCATTTAGCAGAGGAACCAATTGGTTGTACGTCTGTCCTGCCTCGTTCATTTATATTTAATTCGGTTCAGCCGTCTTCCTCAAACAGAACCGCTGTTTCATCATTTATCGAGATTTTGTTATTTGGCTCATTTCCCTGCTTAATGCGAAGCTCGGGTGATTTGCTCTTCTTTACCTGAAACAACACTGAAACTTTTAATGAGAACCCACAGAAGAAGCATCGGTGTGTTAGCTTAGCCCGGCCTGCTAATGGAAGATAGTTCCTTATTTTAAAACTGCCCGAACCAGGGCTACACAATATATCACAAATTTATCAGCATCGCAGTATCAAAGTGGTCAATATCAGCCTAAGTTGGACGCAGATAATATTTTGGTCAGTCAGAAGGAGCTGAAATGCCAGATCAGCTCTAAAGAGGGTTGTAAGAGTCGTGATGACAGTAGAAGAAGAAAGGAGAGAGAAAAATGTGGGTTTATTGAGACTGATATAATCATTTTAGGCTTCAACAATAATCCTATAATTGCACGTTTTCCTGCTGTGCAGCTCTAACCTAAAGGATGTTTTGCTAAATGATGAGATCGGACTTTTTTAACGTCACAGGTTGTGACTGGTTCTGGAATTAGAGAACAATAAATTCTGGTTCTGATAAATCCAAAAGTGCGTCATGCCGTCTAATGACCAGCAGGGGGCGACGTGTGCGGTTGGAAAGTAAAGGGTTGCTGAAAATGAATGCATAAGTTTTCTTTTTGTCATGTATTCTTCTGTTTGGGATAAAATATACAATAAAGGAAACTTTGTTTTGTGGCATGGCTACTTTGGGATTAAACCTGACGCCTCCCTTGTTAATCATGTGGGATTAAAAAAAAAAAAAGATCTTAATCTCCCCAAGGTCTAAAATTAGGATTATAGAGGCTAATTTTATTGTTTGTTGTCAGACTAAGATTTAGACTCATAAAAACAATTTTAACCTTTCATGGCTTCATCACCTTAAAGTTAAATTGTAGTTTTATTTATTTAAATAATGGACATCAAACAACATTCAAACCAGTAAAATGTAAATATAACAAAGTTAGACAGGTTAATTTCATCTGACTGGATTTTGAAACCTCTTAAAATATAACCATCCCCAGATTATTTGACCCATTTTAAATCTTTTTAAACCCATAAATTCACTTCCCAGAACTTCCTTTTTACTCCTTTTCCTTCGGATCATCCTTTCATTTTCATAAAAGGTTTTTAAACTTCCTGAATTGTTTGTTTCTGTTCAGCAAAGTTGAACCTCTGTATTCTGTGAATAATATCAAAAACACACGCGATCATATGGCGTTTTATATTCATATTTTTTTGTGTATTTCTCAGTTTTATTTACATTATAAGCTCATGATGTAGGAAAGGAAACAATTAAAAGTTTCTAAATAATAAATCTCTTAAGCTTACATGAAGAAAAACAATATTTGAGGTGAAATAATTTCATTTGGTTTTATTTTACACTAACAAAAGCACCTAAAAATAATTGCCTTGTGGTAAATCCATGCAGAGAGCCCTCCAGATGTACACCCTCAGATAAACATAATATCCCAGCTGGTCATGTTTGTTTAGTGCAGATACGAAGCACACTCTTCATCTACTAATAATCCTGCTGGTGGAGTCCCATTCAGCGGAATGACTGTGGTCATTACAGCCATAAATCCAAACATTTGCCCTGCAGGGCTTTTATGTAGCTGCTGCAGCCGTGTTTAACCTGTAGGTGGAGCTCTTCCCTTTGGGTTGCAGGCCAGATTGCCATCGCCTCCCAGCTCCTGTGCATCGGTTTCGATGATGTACGCCGTGCTGCGGTGGTTCTTATCCGTGTTGCTGCTGACAGTGACTGACAGAAAACAAAATTTAAATGATAAACAGATACGCTGCAGAACATCAAGCCTCGCATCCTCCCCCCCAGACTTCGTTCCTTTGCGGTGATGAACTGACCTAATTTTGAACGAAAGTAATAACCTCTTAAACACTCACTGTCATATATATTATGCAGGACTGTCCTCTTAGTCACGCTTCATGCAAGAGAAGTAGTTTTTTTTATTTTAAGTCAGTGAAAGAGATTACAAACAGTTAGATCAGATGCATTACCAGCAGTTAAACATTCGGGGTGTCATGGTTCAGTACTTGTTCGGTACGGTTACATACGGATGAAGATGTAGATATACAGCAGAGACATTTAGGTTTATTTAGGTCAGGGGTGTCCAATCCCGGTCTTAGAGAGCCACCATCCTGCATGTTCTCTTTGTTTCTCTGCTCCAACACACCTGACTCAGTGGCTAAATCACCTCTTCATGTTCTGCAGAAGCCTGTTAATCACCCATTGATTCAGATCAGGTGTGTTGGAGCAGAGGAACAAGGAAAACATGCAGGATGGTGGCCCTCCAGGACCAGAATTGGACACCCCTGATTTAGGTCAAGGTCTGATTTGTCTGTTACTGAACCTGTCACGGTTTTGTAATTTTAGATTTTTCAGTTTTGTTACATGGCGTCCCGCTGTTTTCCCTCAGCTCAGCGCCTGAAACGCCTGCGTGTCATCTGTAATCAGTGCACCTGTTCTCACTCAGTTATCACCCCTCCCAGCAGATATGTTGCCTCTCCGCCTTTGTCAGATCCTTCTCTGCCTCCTGTCTGGTATCTGTCCTGTTTATTGTTATTAAACATTACAGCCTGCCTTCCTGCGCCTTTGGGTCCGCACCAACCGACAACCGGCGCGTCGTTACAGAACCCAAAGGCTCTTTTTGTGCAAATACATGTGCCGTTACACCCCCCCTGCTGAACGTGGAATAGAAAACATCCCAAATTTACACACGCTGAAATGAGGTAAAAGATAAAAGGACAGAAAGAGAGGGGTGGGCTAATAGTTCTGATTTAGAGAAAAAAGGGGAGAAAGACGAGAAGCAGAGGAAGAAGAGAGCGGACGTTCTTGAAAAGCTTGCGGCAGCTGGCTGCTGAAGATAACCACAAAACCACTGGAGCACTTGAGGTCCGGGTGCTGCATGGCTAGAGTTCCACTCCAACATGACCTTATATCCTGCTGGGGTTTTCGACGCAGGGGTTTGGTCAGAGTGCCACATCCTGACGATTATCCCAAGTGACAGAATCAAGAACTCTGTCTGGCTGACTAAATTGAGTTCATAAGTCCCTCTTGTATCACTGCAGGGGTGTGTGAGTGTGTGCACGGGCGTACGCGTATATCTGCTTCAGACCCCCCCCCCCTCCCCGTTCTTGTATTATGCATGATTGCTCTGAACAGATAAATTTTCAATCTCACTCGCTGCAAAAGAGAGATTTCATTTATTTGTGCTCAGATATTATCCCTGATGTTGCTACAGTAACTGCCGGTGAGAGGGAGTGAATTTGGAGTCGGCTGATGGCAGGTGGTGTGTGTATGTGTGTGTCTGGTCCCATTCATTTTTCAGTGAGCCCGCCCCTCCCCCCCCATCTTTCTTTCTTTCTGCCACCCTGAGTTGGACGTCTGCCTCCAGCATCTGGAGCAGATTGTGGCCCCGCAGTGTGCCAGGTAGCAGGACGTTACCAGCCGAGGCCTTATTGTCCACTGATGAGCTGTCAGAGCTCACACCCGAATCAACCGGCCTGCCAACGTCCGCCGCCGCCGCCACCGCCCCGTCCCCTCGGAGCAGTCTTCCCGCTCAGCTCAGACCACAGAGGAATCGGAAAAAAAGAATGTCAAGTTAATGCTTCCGAAAAGAGGGAGGAGCTAAAACCGCTGTGAAAAAAAATCCAAAAGGTTGACAAAAAAAAAAACCTGCTAATAAACTGCAAGGACACAACAATATTATAACAGGATAATTTCAAGGCTTCCAAATTAGAAACAGAACAGTTCTGGAGACGAAAGCTACAGTAAAACTTAGGATATTACTCGTTTGTGTGTGAGGAACTGAGACAGAGAAAAAGTTGAGTACAGGATAAATTCTTCCTCAGAGGAATGCATATTTCACCAAAATTTTAAACTCGGATCATCTTATCATGAGAAAGACCAGCAGTATAACTGTTTTGGTCAAATCTTATAACCTAACATATTATTGTGAGATCTAGAGTTATCTCTTAGTTGAGAATAAATCTCTGCTACTAGGATACCAAATTATAACTCAGTATCTGGGAAATTAACTGAGTTTAAGCGATTTTTTCTGTTGGCTAATGTCAGTTAACATCCAGTGATTGGTTTCTAAGAGTTTCATTAAAATCCATCCAGTGGTTCATGAGATATTTTGCTAACAGACACAGTTATTGGGCACAGATTTTGTGCGACCAGTTGGAGCTCAGAGCATACGTTAGGGATTAATCTCAGCTACTACCAGTGAGTTTTAGCCATTTTTTCTGTTGGCTAATGTCAGTTAACATCCAGTGATTGGTTTCTAAGAGTTTCATTAAAATCCATCCAGTGGTTCATGAGATATTTTGCTAAAAGCCGAATGTTCAAATCAACACCAGCAGCTATTAGTAAGCCCGCTCTTAAATACGACCAGCGTGGCGTTTTATCGGCGCCTCTTTATTTCATATCGACTTTTCCGATTGCATGTCACCCGTGTTGCGTTCGGCTTCATTTCTCTCACCGGATCGCAGCCGGAAACAAAGACTTCATATCTCGGGATCGTTGTCGGGGTTTATCTCGCGGCTGCAGGCTTTTGACGGCGCACGTGGCTCCCTCCGCTGCTTTGATTCTCCCTCTCGTTTGTTAACGACACATGCTTCCCATTTACTGCCACAAAGTGAAAAATGTAGTAGTCATTAAGTTTTCATTACGGGCCTAATTTGTTTCTTTTTTTTTTCCCCGACACTTTTGGCCTGGAGAACACCGTGTGTGTGTGTGTGTAGGTAGTTCTCATTCTGAATCCTGACAGTTTAAGAAAGCAGTTTTCTTTATCGCTTGCTGCCGGAGGCAAAAAAAGCGATGATGTCTTTGCCCCCGTTTGTGTGTCTTTGTCTTTACCGTCAGCAAAATATCTCATGAAGCGCTGAACCGATTTCAACCAAAATTCAAGATGGCCGGCGCAGCAAAGCGATCTTACAGTCAGTTTTAAAGATTTTGAGCTAAAATTTGATGAAAATTTGATCTGAGCGGTGACTGACTGAAGGTTTCTGTTTAAAACTTTAACCAATAGCTAGTTGTGTCTGTTAGCAAAATATCTCATGATCCCCGGTGACGCCGCGGCGCACGTGCATTTCAAATTACCGTAGCTCCCCGCTGCTTCGTGCACTTTTAATCGCTCAAACCGCCCCTTAAAGCTGTGCACGTTTCAAGGATTTATAACAAGAAAGTTGAAGAAAGTTAAATTCCGTTTCTGTCCTTTTCGTCTTATAACATTCGGTTTTAGGCGTTTAATCACACAAGAATGGTAAGTTCTACTTCTCCTGGAAAAAGGGCGTGAATTATTTTACACACAGGGCCTTTTTTTAAACAATTATTGACAAGAAAGACCAGGCGTTTTAATAAATACGTCTATTATTACGGTGCTGAAAGGGTTAAAGTTACCACTGGCTGTATTGACTTTTGGAGTCAGCCTGATTCAAGATGGCTGCCACAGCTTTTAGACCTTAGAAATGACAAAAATAGCCGCAGCTTAGTGAGTTTTGCAGATATTAAGGTAAAATTTGGTGCAGTAGTAGCTGTGGGTCATTATCAGCTCTGCTTTTTGTCTAAATAAGATGATTTTAGTTTGAAACAAGCATTATATGCATGTTTTTTTACTTCTCCAAACTCTTCAGACGGTGTACTATGGAGTATCGTTTCGTTATCCGGAGGAAGAGCAGCTTCGTCACCGGAGGTCTTCTCTGCCTTTATCAGGGAGTTTATACCCACAGAAGAGTCAGCACCTCTTTATATGGAAAACCTCCCTTTTAGCTCCTGACCTGAGCTGAAAGCCGCGTGCGACTGTGTTCTCATTAATCTCTCCGCCCACAGTAAAAAGGTCTGCGTCTGGTGGGTCCCTGAGAATTAATCTTAAATAGCTCTTTCACTCCTCTGACGTAAACTCGGAGCGTCTCCGGCAACAATGTGGCCGAGCCACGGGATGCCCCGAGATCAGACTTTGCGGTCTTATCAGCGCCCCTGCGATGTTGTGCTGCAGTTTCTATGGAAACCAAGACGGCCTTATTTAAAAAAAAAAAAAAAAAAAAAAAGTTTCACCTTCTCTGAGTCTGCCCTTTACCTGACAGCCAAGATAAACGAGCCGGGTCCTGGGAGGAAGGCAACACAAACATGCATCTCTGCTCAGTGGCCCGTGCTCATTGGCTCTCTGCTGGAAGCCCTTATTTACCTTAATGTTGGGAGGAGGTGAGGCGGAGGGGAAGATGTGTGTGTGTGTGTGTGTGTGTGTGTGGGACGGGAAACTCACTGCGATTACTCACAGTGCCTCCCATAAACAACCTTGAACCATGCTGCAATATAAAGAAGAAGAAGAAGAAGAAAAAAACGCAAACAACTCTTTCTGGCCCCCATTACGCTCACGGGCCCGATGATGTCATATGTCACCTTCAGCTAATGAAGGTGATGATGACATGCATGAGTGCCGCGTACGTTCGCCATCTGCTCGCCTCCACGCCGCCGCTGCAGAGGGGAGTCAAGGCTCGTCTGCGGCCTGCATCCCGATGACTCGCGGCGAGTTTTAAACATGGCATCAGAAGGAAACCGTCTCCGCTGGAAGGATCAGCGACTACCACCTGTTAGCTGCTCAACATGTTGCCAACGAGTGCAGGGTTGTTGTCTTTGTTTTGTTGGATCGCAGCAGCAGGACAAACAAACAAACAAACAAACAAACAAACAAACAAACAACAAAACAAAACAGGAACAAGAAAAACTGTGTGAATTCTGAGAGCTGAATGGCAGCTGAAATTAGCTGAAAAAGATGCAGAACACTATCTAAAAGCTAAAAGAAGCAAAAAGTTGTTAAAATCTAAAAGAAGCAAAATGATAGCTAGATGCTAAAAGTAGCAAATTACAAGTTAAAACAAGCAAAAAGGCTATCTAAAAGCTAAAATCAGCAAAATGCTAGCTAAAAGCTAAAAAGTAGCAAAAAGTTAGCTAAAAGCTGAAATTAGCAAAATGGTAGCTAGATGCCTAAAGTAGCAAAATGCTATTTAAAATCAGCAAAAGGTAAGCTAAAAACTAAATGTACCAAATTACTAGCTAAAACTAGCAAAATGCTAGCTAATACAACAAAGTAGCAAAAGACTAGCTTAAAGTAAAATTAGCTAAATGTTAACTAGATGCTAAAAGTAAAGAAATGCTAGCTAAAAGCTAAAATTAGCAAAATTATAGCTTGATGCTAAAAGTAGGAAAATGTTAATCAAAAATAGCAAAAAGTAAGCTAAATACTAAAAGTAGCCATAGCTCAGCAAAAAGTAACAAAGGCTGGCTTAAAGCTAAAATAGTAAAAGAGTAGCTAAAAACTAAAAATATCAAAATGCTAGCTAAAAGCTAAAAAGTAGCAAAAGGCTAGCTAAAAGCTGAAATTAGCAAAATGATAGCTAGATGCTTAAATTAGCAAAATGCTATCTAAAAGCAGCAAAAAATAAGCTAAAACCTTACAGTACCAAATTACTAGCTAAAAGTAGAAAAAGACTAGCTAAAAGCTAAAATTAGCAAAATGATAGCTAGATGCTAAAAGTAGGAAAATGCTAGTTAAAATCAGCAAAACCTAAGCTAAAAACTAAATGTACCAAATTACTAGCTAAATGTAGCAAAATGCTGACTGAAAGCTAAATTTGGGAAAATGCTAGCTAAAACCTACAAACTAGCAACAGGCTAGCTTAAAGTAAAATTAGCAAAATGCTAGCAAGATGCTAAAAGTAGGAAAATGCTAGTTAAAAGCAGCAAAAAGTAAGCTAAAGACTAAAAGTAGTCATAGGCTAGCAAAAAGTAACAAAGGCTGGCTTAAAGCTAAAGTAGTAAAAGAGTAGCTAAAAACTAAAAATAGCAAAATGCTAGCTTAAAGCTAACATAGTCAAAGGTGGTTCATGAGACATTTAGTGCCAAGTTTTTGACAAAAATGAAACGTAGGTGAACGACGTGACTCAAGCTTTGTTTACATTGAGTGCGTACCCGCGTTTCAGAGTTGCATATTAATACATCTGGAAAACTGCTGAAGCAAACTGCTTCAAACGGCACCATGTGTTGGAGTTCAGGACCTTTTTTACCTTTTATTTGATAGTTTTATGTAGCTATAGTGCCTTCGGTCTGTTTTGTCGTCGGCGACACGTTTATCCTTTAAAAAACCAGAATCTTTACTCGATGCCTCTTCCTACTTTGCAGGGAATCGTCTCTCAGATTGATTACATCTGGAGGAAAAAAGAAGCTCCTCTGTTGTTCCTGCTGGTTATTAAAGTTTTGACTGACAGGTGCTTGACTCCAGCTGTTGAGCAGAGAGTAAAAAAAGGCGAACGTTGGCGACTGTAGATGATCTTTTGATAACATCGGCTGGCCTTTGAGAGCAGCTAAAATCCGTCTCTGTGGGGCCACTCGCCCGCTCTTGTCATGTCTCGACATGTTTCTTTTCTTCCCCTCTCTCTCTCCTTTCTTTCTCTTGTTTTTTTTTTTTTTTTGCTCGGTGACTGCTGAGCGGAGTTTCTGCGGGTTGGCAGCCTGTATCTGATCCTGAGGTAATTTACTGGCAGCGATAAGGAAGTGGTGTGCAAAGTCTTTCAATATAGTTCTTTCTGACGAGGCAATCTGAAGCCCGCGGAGGGCAAATTGGAGGAAAATCTTTGTTTCAGATCAGAGGGGGGGACCTGTGAGGTTATTGTTATACAGATTTAACAAACACAGATTGAGTGAGTCAACAATTACCTCCGGCTGCTGCTTTAATTTTTCGGGATGTGTGCGTTGGCTGGCTTTTAGACGGGAAACAGGAGTAATGGGTGCAGAGAGTTTGCAGAGATCCCTGTTTTTGCATCAATCAGGCGTTTATTTGCAGGTATCGGTTGTCCACCTAATCCTGACTTATGCTTTAGCTGAAATACGAAGAGAATTTGACTTGTTTGTTTCCTTTTTTATGGCGCATCTGTTAGCAAATTACTCCACGAACCACCGGAGGAAATTTAATGAAATTTCCACAACTTTTTCTGAGTCAAGATGGCTGCCACAACACATAAAAAGTTCACAATTTCACACATGTTGAGCTGGGGTACTATTTAGAAAGTTTTGTACCGTTAGTTTTAGCATTGTCATGTTTTAGCTTATTTAGCCTTTAGTTTAGTTTAGTTTATCTTAGCTCATATTTTAGATATTGTTAGATTCCTAATTGTTGTTTAGTTCAGCTTTAACTTTATCATGATTTCATTTAGATCATTTTAGCTACTATTTTAACTGTCTCATGTTTAGATATGTTTAATTTCATGATTTGACTTAGGTTATCCTATATTTTATTTAGATTATACATAATTGATGCTTTTACTTCTGTATTTTTATATCTGATTACGATTTCATTAGATTATTTTAGCTTCTGTTTTGACTCTCAGCTCATGTTTAGATATGTCTGGTTTCGTGATTTTATTTAGATTATCCTATATTTCATTTAGATTATACATGATTGATGTGTTTTTTCTTTCTTTTTTTCGTGTGTTTCATTATGTACCTGCTGTCTGTTTTTATTTAAAGCGCTTTGGATCGCCTTGTTGCTGAAAAGTGCCATATAAATAAATCTCACTTCACTTCAAATTTGATGGGCAGCAGCTGAGACTGATCCCCAGTACGCGCTTTTAGCAAAATATCTCATGAACCGCTGGAGGAAATTTAATGAAACTTTCAGGAAATAATCACTGGATTTACCTTTAAAACTGACTTACCTTTGGAGCCAACCCAATCCAAGATGGCTGCCACAGCCAGCTCACCTGACAAGCCTAAAAAATGGCTACCGTTCAGTCAGTTTTGCAGATGTTGAGCTGCAGTTTGGCCTGAAAAGCGATGGGTGATATGCATTCCTTTAAATTCTCTAAACGTTTGCTCCATGTGATTCATTTCCAGGTGTGAGAGGATCGTGTCGAGCCCAGTTTTGCTGAAGTGAGCTCTTGTTTTTTAAATTTTTTTATCATTTCTCTGAAGCAGACAGGCCAGGCGGGCCGGGGTCACTGCCTCAGGGGGGTCTTAGAGAAATGCTCCTCTGCCGTGGGCTTGTAGAAATATGAAAGAGACCCTAAATCAAGACACAGAGCCCCATGAATCATGTCAGCAAGCAGAGCAGAAGAAGAGGGATGGGACAGAGCGCAGAGGCATATGAATGGCTAACTGACTCGCGGCGCTGTTGACACGAGCCGAAGAAGTGCCGAAGAGGTTGTGAAGATTAGCGCCGGCTCGTGCCACGGAGCCTGGAAACCTGTTTCAGTCCAAAAAAAAACCGAGCAAAACCCAAATATTCCTCACGCTCCATTCATCACTCTGACGTTTTACAGAATTGGATGAAGGGAACGTTTTTCTGTGTGTTACAAAGTAAGATGAATTCTCGTTACAGCACATTTCCACCGTCTGAACTCAGGTTGTGTGAATTGTTTGCCGGATTCCTCCTGAGGGCTTTTTTTTTTTTTTTTTCCCTCTCCGTCTTTGCTGAAGTCTTTTTCAGTGTTGACTGAGACGCTCCGCGGAATAATGCTGAGAGCTCTGTGAAATTACTGCTATAAAACTTCTGAATGCTTGTTTTATGAGATAAAAGTCACATTTTTGGCGTCGTTTGGAGCTGAAATGTTGAGCTTTTTGTTTTTTGGTTGACTCTCTAATCAAGTTGCGTCAATTTTTCCTTTTCATTTTCTCGATGATAGAGATAATGAAGCACTTATGGCTTTAAATCTGTAGTCATAAAAACATTACAGAGATTATAATTGGGTTAAAGCGGTAATTCAGGTATTTTGAAACGGGGCTCTGTGGAAAGGTTATGAACAATTAATATCTTACCTGTTGTAGACAGCTCTTTAAATTACCTCAGTTTGAGGAAATAATTTAATTCTAGCTAAACAGATTTGCTAACGGCAAGTTAGCCAGGACAAAATGTATTTCTGTTATCCTAAAATAAGTCAGATGTTACTTTAAGGGTGGGTTTTATTCCCAAAAATAACACAAAATTCAAACAGTTTTTTTTAGGTCAAATAAATAATTGGTCAAATAAAGAAAACTAAACTCAAACCAAAAAAACTGACCTCCCATGCAACAAACAAAGGGAACTTAAATACCTGGCTGATCAGACCAGACTAATAAACTTAAGGGGGGAAAAAAAAGGAAACATCTAATCATAATTTTAACAAAACACATAATTAGCTAAAACTTAATACAAATAAAGATAAGCATAAAGCTGACAAAATAAATCACAACAACAAACACGCTTAAATAAGAATAAACAAAAATAAACTTCCTAATCCCCCCCATGGTGAACTCCACATGGTTTCTCCCAATTATCTCATTAGTGGGTCAGCCAAAGATTCTGAATCCAGCCCGGCTCAAGAGGATTCCCCCACAGCGCCGGCGAAATAAGAAACCAAAAACACACGTTAAGTCTGACAACATGAAACAGAAAAGTTAACTTAAACGTGCGCTACAACTAAGAAGTAAAAAACATACATATACTGTAGTGAGTGTAGATCTGTGAACTTAAATCAAAGAGTGTTACTGCGTTTTTATACACGTTGTTGTGAATTACACAAAGCTTATAATATATACAGTCTACAGATGTTGAGAATTGAAGCCAGCGGGATTATTTCCTCCCACTGGAGGTAAAAATGTCTCACATTTACTTTGAGACTGACTGGATTTCTCTGTCTCCTTTTTTGTTTTTAATTTATTTCTGAGCACAGTTCACCAAACCAATTTTTCCCTCTGGCCAATAATGGAGTTATCTAATCTCATCTAACAATGCAGGAGTGCCCTTCTCGTATTAACTTAACCTGATTACTTAATTTAAAGACAAACATTGCTGAAATCAAATTTATGCTCAGGGTCTCGCTTCTAAAACGGGAGTTAATTGTGTCTTTAAAGCAAATCGTTTTGCCCTTTGATATGAACGTCGCTCGGTCGTTGTGGAGGAATCGTGTGGCGTGCATCAATAAATTACGCCCAGAATCACGACTGTTCGCACACATTGTTTAAGCATGAAATGACGGATAACGGAAGAGCTGGGATGTGTTTCGCTGAGTGAAAACTGACCCACCAAACCAGAAGTAAACAATTCACACTGCAGGCATGAAGTGGAAGCGTAGGTGTTTGTTCCAAGCTCATAAACCGGAGGTGCTGTTAAGTGCAGGATAAATTGTGGGGATCTTCAGACGGTGTGCAGCTGTCTGTTTGTGCAAGGCAGCATATCACAGTCAACAAGGCAGCATAGCAGCTTGTGCTAATAAGGATCAGCCTAATTTATGTTCTCCGACTGAATAAACATCTTACTTCAGTGTTGCTAAATGACTGAAACTGTGTGAGCGCACCGTCCAAAACCGCTCAAGTTGTTTGTTGAATATGCTAATTCTGAAACAGCGACAAAAAGCCCATTCATGAACTTTCTTTTGCAGCTACGCTTGTTTTTGGTTTAGCTCTTGTCATCCTTTTTAAAATGAACAAATGTGTTGAAGCTGAAAAAACGGAACCCCCCCGCAGTTGTAAACACCGCATCCAAGGACAGTTTTGTTGAGCATTTCTTTAATTAGAGAAGGAAGTTAAACTGTGAGTCCCGCTCGAGGGGGAAACGTATCGAGTGATTTAGCAGCGGACAGAGATGGGTGTAATTGGGATGGACCTCGGGGCCGGACGGCAGTGGTTTTAAGAGCTGTACGCGGGGTGAGAGGCGGTGTCAGATGTTGTATTCTCCAGTGACTGACACGGAGACAAGTGTCGGAAAACACAAGTGGAACAAACTTAGACAAAGCCATTAAAGGACGAGGATAAAGAGAGACACTTTGTTTGTCTCAGCTAACTGATTGATGAATGCTAAATGAATGTAATGTGACACATGAGGTCATCCCCAGCTTTGAGCTGTTTCTGCAAAAACAAACAAGTTTGTAAAGTTAAACCAGTGGTGTTCAAAGTGTGAGGCATAACCATTGTGTGTGTGTGTGTGTGTGTGTGTGACCGCTCATATTTTGATTTTGTTTTAAGTAAATTTAAGCGAAGCAATCCTGGTCCTCGAGGGCCACCATCCTACATGTTTTCCTTCTTCCTCTGCTCCAACACACCTGATTCAGAGGTTAAATCACTTCTTCATGTTCTGCAGAAGCCTGTTAATCACCCATTGATTCAGATCAGGTGTGTTGGAGCAGAGGAACACGGAAAACCTGCAGGATGGTGGCCCAAAGAGGACCAGGGTTGGACACACCTGGGTTAGATGTTGTTGCCGCTGCATGCAACCACAAGCCGGGCGGCGTGGAGAGTGGCCCCCCCCCCGCTCGTCAGCCGGCGCATGACCTGGAATCAGACGATGATCCGCGCAGAGGGGCGAGCTTCACCGATTTCCCGAAGGAGAAGTTTCCCGTTGAAACGGCTGAGATGGGCAAACGCTGCTTTCTCTGAGCGTGAAACGTTTACGCTTTGGGCGCCGGTGTGTAAACGTTCGTGAGTCTCAGGACTAAAACAGCCGACTGCATGAAACCGATTAAAATTATTTTTACTCGTTGAAACTTTCCATTCCAGTTATGTAAGCCACTCGAGCTTTTAAAAAGAGAATGTGATGATTATCACGGAGCAGAATAAAATCCCTGTTAGGCTCAGCGTCGGTGAAGAATAAAACATTCTGCCGCTAATTCTGTGATAAAATGACTTCAGCCCTCACTAATAAAAACCAATCTCTTCTGAAATTCAGCCTTTGTGGGCTTAAAAATGGGGCGTGTGTTTGAAATCTGACTGATGTGGAAATGTTCCTAACTGAAAGGTTTGAAGCACGATCGTGTGACAAAGCAAGGGAGGCTGCTGGATTATTTTTGGGTCATTTTCTGCACAATTCGGTTTGAAACGGCGCTAATTGGAATAACGTCGCCCAAGTACCTCCAGCAAATGACACATAAATCCAAATTTAGGAAAAACAGTCACAGCTTCCAGTCGTCGCCAGAAAAATCCGAACCTTTTCAGGGAAAGATGCCCGTCATGTGTCCCAGCTGATGTTTGAAACGTGACAAATACGTCTCTTTCCACTTGATGTCCTCGCACTTTCGGCGGGAAGTGTTCCTGCATGCTGTTTTTTCAGATTAAAGCAGAAAATGCAGTCCTCGGTGTCATTAGTGCCTGGTAGCAAAGGCGTTGTGGTCCGTTGCCAGCCTGGTGGTCGGGGATATCTGGTCTAAAAAAGGTCTGCAGATTCAGGTTCTCAATGCATATCTGTTTTGAAGGTATTTAAAAAGATAATTTTGTTATAGTGGTGCAGAAAGCTGCAGTTTTCCGGTGCACACATCGTGCAGTGAGGCACGGCAGAGGAAGCACTGCTGTTCCTCCTCGGGGACTGAGCTGTTTGCATTTCCAGTGTCACGGAGTTTTCAACGATGCCGGCGACGCTGTCGCTCTGAGTGCCGACGTTAAACTGCAGGTTTGAGTTTCAGGTTCGATTATGGCTCCGAGCGCACGCGGAGATATGACTCAGACAGAAGAGCGAAGACGCTGAGTCACCGCTCAGATCCCAACCCCGCTGAAATGTTCTGCAGGAAGAGGAAGAAAAGGTTAGCTCAAAGAAAATCTCCAACTTTCTGCTAAAATATATTTTCCACGGATGGATGTCAAACATCTTTTCAGTCAGGAGCAGAAAAAGAAAACTGGATTTACTGAAACATGGCGATATTTGGACTTCAGTTTTATCAGTTTTTGCTGCAGCATACTAATTACATCTGTCCGTCCATAAATTCATTAATTAAATTAGAAGATTTTAGAGCAACAAATCTTTCTTGATCTTCACGAACTACCACTCAAATATAAACTTAAAGTCAACATAATTAACACAATCATTTGTTTATAATTGATTTAAAATGTTAAAACACGCCATTCTGCACAAGTATTTCACTTTTGGTCAGTTAGGTGTGTTTTAACGTCACTACTTTTGTACTTTTACTAAATATATATTCAAAGCAGTTTGTTTTACAACTAAAACAGTATTTTAGCCCTGTGAAAAATTCATCACAATGCTTTTTTTTTGCCCACTTTAGCTTTTCTCGACAAACAAATAAATCATTACTGTTTTGAAGAAGTTTTTAAAAACCATCTACATAACCGTTCTCCTTCGGTCTGCTTGGGTTTTGTGGAACGGGAACAATTAGGAGCCACGGGAGCCTCGTTATTGGGAAAAACAACAGCATAAATAATCAAACAGGATTATTTCTCTGCTGCACGTTTCACTTTGGTTGCGTCCTGTTAGCGGGGGACATCTTTTGTTCGTTTTTTTAAAAAAAGCAGATTGTTTCAAAGACAATATTTAAAGCAATTACGCAGCTTCGACACCTTTTTGTCACGCGTCAGAAACTCAGAGCAATCTTTGTTTTAATTCCGTAACGACGTAAGAAGGAATGTTTGTTTGCCGCTCTGTGTTAATTGGTAAACACTGCAGCTGTCTGGGTCTTTATGTGCAGGTTTTGTGTTGCAGAGGAGAACAAAATGGTTGATAATAATTTCCAGATGAAATGGTGACGAGGAGCTGCAGGTGTGAAGTGTTGCAGCACGTGTGTTAATGCGCACTGAGAGCTGCAAAATGACTGTTCGGAGAGACGATTTCACAGCCTTTCCGTGCCTTTATCTGTGAAATAGTTCATGCAATCCGTTCCACTTTCCATCTCCCTGCCGCAGCTGCACCTCTCTGCCTTCCAGCGACGACTGTCATTCTTTTAATTTGTTGACACGTACAGACATCTTAATCTGGAGAAGCCCTGAACACAGCTCGCATCATTCTGACTGGCGTTCTGCAGCCATCATTCTCTTTGGAGCGTCGGAGAGCTGGGGGAGGTTTAAGCGATGCTTTGCCATCAGCAGCAGTTTTTTTAAATTTATTTTTTCTCTCCCCCTCCGGCCTTTTCGACCGCTGTAACACAGAGTGAAAAGAAGAATGGGCTGAGAGCAAATATCCACAAACAGCTTCACCAGGGCGATTAGATTGTTGGTATTTTGGTCCCTTTTGCCAGAGTTTTGTTTACTGCTGCGCTTTCCTCAGAGGTGTAGTGACATTGTTGTGAATCCCACTGTCTGCAGCCAGAGAGACAGCAGATGTGGCTACTTGTTCCTGCCAGCTGCAGTTAAACAATGAGATTGGAGGACAAAAGCCTGGAAACATGGTGCAATCTGGAGTTTTCCACTGCAACTTGGTGATGTTTGTGTGCAGCCTCATAAACATGGCGAGGAGCGAACTGAAACTCTCAGTTTTTGCAGGTTTTGTTGGTGATTTTCGTCTCATTTAGTTCTGGCAGATGCTCTAAATCACAAGCGTCAAACTCAAGGCCAGCGGGCCAGATCTGGCCCTTGGTAACATTTCATCCGGCCCCCAAGATAACATTTAAATCTTATTAGATATGGCCCTGCGGTCTGTGACAGATCGAGTCTCTGTCGCTTCTCGTTCTGTTTAGTGAAGTCTACCTGCAACGGTTACTTTGAAGCCAAGAAAACAAGTTTTTATTTCTCTGAAATCTTTGATTTTGACGTAAAAGGAGCAACAGAGAACATTGAACAAGAAACAATATCAGGCATCCGACTTGAGTTAACGTGTGTCAAACCAACAGCGAATTTGCTTTCATGTATTTATGCCTTTTTCTGTATTTTCCTCTTGTTTCAAAGTTAAATGTTTGTAAATTTATGATTGGATGTGATTTTTTTGCTGTTTTAATGGAGAAAAATTCATAAGGAGGCATAAAAAATGAACGCTAATGATGTGTCTGTTAAAGTTTGATCAGTTTTTCTTTGGTCATTAAAATATGTTTGCTCTAATTTCTTTATAAAATGTAACTGAGGAAAGGATATTTGATATTTCTATATGAACAGTTGGACATATTACATCTAAAACCAGGGTTAATTTATGTATTTTTTAATAAATATTACTCCAGATTGGCCCTTGGCTGGGACAATTTTTTTTAAAGTTTTTAAAAATGGTTTAGAAGTTGTGTTTGACTTAAGTCAAGTCAACACATTTCATGGATAGAACGGGCTTTTCCTGCAAGAAGAAAACCACACTTTGTGTAAATATTTTGGATTTATATTCACGTTTATTCAGACTACAGACTCAAGATCGTAAATGCAGCAAAACAATACATTTATGGAAGGCTGTCAGACTTCTCAGGTAAATTGAAACATGAGATTTAAAAAATCTTAATTCCTCTCTTTAGTCCCGTTGTCCTACTTTTGGACAGTTCGGGTTTGTTAGCCTCCCTCGGCAGATGACTGATAGCTTTGCGTTTTAGTTAAAAGGAACAAACTGTCTGGGTTTTCTTCAGCTTCAGCTCCTTGGTGTTTAATAAGACTTCACTATCACAGGCAGAATGTAGAAAAAAAACAACCCACACACACGAGCCGAAGACAAGTTGACAACCTGCCTCTAAAGCCTCTAAAGCTGCAGTTTTAGCCGGTGGAGGAATAAATATGAAGCTCAGGGATTCACATCTGTTAACCAATCATTGGTGCCTAATCTTTTAATTTTTTTAAAATCATCTTCTAAATTGGAAAGATATTTTCATATTGTACTTTATTGCAGATTTGGCGGGATGGTACAGTGGTTAGAGCCATCGCCTCACAGCAAGAAGGCCACAGGATCAAAACCAGAGTTTTTATTTTCTCCAGGTTCTTCACGAGGCAAGACAGCTTTATCTGTACACCACATTGCCTCAAAGTGCTTTACATAAACAGAATAAAAGGTAAAAAAATATAAAATATAGCTTAAAATAATTCTTTGTTTTAATCAAAAGCAGCAGCGAACAGGATGGTTTTAAAGGAACTCACAGTCAGGGCAGTTTGGCCGTTTTTTCCCCCCATATTTCTGGTGAATAAAAGTTAAATTCAGCTTCTGCATGTTTGGTTCTGACTCTGGGAACGGAGAGCAGGTCTGATCCAGACGGCCTCACAGGTCCCGACGGTTCGTAGTGCAGCAGAAGATCAGGGAGGTAATTCGGACTCCGACTGGAAGCCAGAGCGAAGACCTCAGAACGGGACCGAGGCGAATAAACCAAACCAATACCAAACCCGAAACATGCACACTAGGTTAACTGGCGACTCTAAATGGACGATCGATGTGAGTGATTCTGTCTTGTTTGTCTCCATGTTGTCCTCTGACAGACTGGCGGTCTGTCCTTGTCAGGATTTGGGTTTTTGCATTCAGCTTGTTTTCATGTTTCAGTTTGAGTTGATTGTTTATCTTGTTCCCTGTGCCTCAGCCATCGTTCACTCCTCCTCCGTCAGTCTCTCGTTCTCCTGCCACGCCCATCTCCACCTGCCTGCAATCGTCATCACTCACCTGCGCCCACTTACCTCGTTACCCTCTGTGTTTGAAACCCGGTCACGTTCTCCACCTCTCTGCCGGTTGTCGTTTCATGTCTCGCTTCCTGTTTGCTCCTCCGTGTTTTGGATTTTGTTAAGTCTAGTTTTTTTCTGTCACGGCAGCTCTTTGTTTTGGAGATTCCTTAGTTTAATAAATTAGTTTCTTTTTGTTAAAATGAGTCTGCAGTCTGGGTTCGTCTCCTTCACCTTCACCTCAGCCCATGACAGTCCTGGGTGTGAACTTCTCATCTGAAAAGGAATTGTCATGAATCATGTGTCAGGAGTAATTTGGCTTTTATCTTATCCAGACCCTTCAGGATGTTGCGATGTTGCGATCGCAACTATTAACGCAAAATCAAGCAAACCCCGCGAAAATGCAACGTTTTGCAATTTTGCCCAAAACACCGCAACTTTCCTGCAACTTTAACCCAATATTTATTGTTTCTAAAGTAATTCGCCACCGTTTCTGCGGTCTAGTCTCTTCTTTGTGGGTTTGTGTAGCATGGAATACAAAATAACCCCAAATAACTCTGGAAGAAGACACGTGACGTCACTTCCTGTTAACATCAGAATGCCGGGAGCGTGCAGGAGCAGCGACCGAAGCCAAAATGTGCGCTAATGCTTCACATTTGCCCACAAAGATTTCAGCAAACCAGTTAAGATTTCAGCAAACCAGTTTTTGCACGTCCTGCAGTGTAATCATGGAACATAAACGCATCGACAAACACTTTGTGTCTGCAAAACATGTGAGGAGAGCTGCAGACCAGGGACAATCCAGAAATGCTCATGAATGTCAGTTTAGAAGCTATCAAAGTTCTCAAATAAAGCACCTTTTGAGAATGTCAATGTTTGTTGGGAATTATCTTACAAAACTAGGAAGTAGTTTTGGTTTATATATTAAAAGTTATGGTTTTTTATTGATTTTAGTGAAAAAAAATCGCAACTTTTAGGAAAATGCCCCGCGAAATCAGGCATTTTAGCTGCAACAATCACAAAAAATGCTGGCGAAATCCTGGAGGGACTGGTTATCTCATAGAATCACATGCAAAAAGCTTTAAATAAATAAAAACGTTGTCTAAACCCTGCCTGTAGTTATTTAAATACAAGATATAAAGTTGACGTGTCAAACAGTTCTCTCAGTTATAGTATAGACATACAGTAAATGGCATTACCACCATGAAAATATGAAATGATTAGGTCTAAAAGCTTTAAATGGTGCCTGTAAATTTAATGTGCAGCAACTTTTGCTTTGGTTTATTTTGTCAGTAAAAGCTGCAGCGGTGGTGGAGAAGAGTCTTTCTGCGTTAATATCCTGCTCAAATATCTGAACAGGAGTGTGTTGCAGGAAGCTCCTCAAAGCCTTATTACAGTTTTTGTGCTCTTCTGGTTCCAATACTGGGCTGGATTATGAACCGGAGCCTCGGTGAGTGCAGCTCCAATCACCACTCGAGTGTTTACTTTCAACCTGACATTCTCGCTGCCTCAACTGTTTGATGAGGGCGAGGGTGCTGCTCCGGGCTTGTTGATCTTTGTTTTTTTTTTTTTTTTTTTGCATGTTTGCAAAGCTCTTCATAAATTCCTAATCACGCTTTCATTATTTTTTCCCTCCGCGTGTCTGTGTTCGAATCGAGACGTCGGCGAAGACGGCGAAGACGACTAAGCCTCTTAAAGTTTGTGTCGAAGAGGAGGAAATCTTTTCGACAGAGTGATGATTTTGATAATCTGCTCTGGACTGAGACCAAGAAATCAGAACATGAAGGTTGAAGGATGTTTATTTAGGATGTGCGCTGCAGTAAAACTTAAAACTGAGCAGAAATGATGCTGCCTTCTGAAGTAAATCCTTTTGGATGTGAGCGTGTTGATCAGTGACATCATGGAAGCACAGATGAGTTTTTTATTGTCTGATCTGCTGTTATGACATCTGCTTAATCCTGAACATTACTGCCCTTAGAGGGCATTAACATCCGGAAAACTCCACTCTGTTGGTGACCATCTGCTTTTATGGAGCCATCGCGCCTCCCAGAATGCCAACTTTTCTGCTTGTTCTTATTATCTTTCATAAAATCAAATATTAAAAAGATGTTATGGAGGTGAAATGCCTTTTTTTTTGAGGATTTTGATGTCTATTAGGCCTTAACGGTGCATGATGCTGGATGTCGTTCCCGACTCCAGTAATGGATTTTCCTGAATGTTAGTTTGTCGCCTCGCACGTTTAAAATCCTGCAGGACTGCTGTTAACAGAGTTTGCCTCAGATTGTACAAATTCTCGATCAGACGTCGTCGTAGCCATCTTAACACGCTCAACGTTCAGCTTTTAGTTTCCACCTGTTCTTGAGGAGGTTCCCCTCCTTCCCGACTTTGATCCTGCTGCTGGCGGTGGAGTGATGCTAATAAGGGAATTGGTAGATAGATAAACTCTTGTATTGTCTCGACCTCCTGCTGTGGCAGCATGCTGCCTCCTCCTGTGCAGGGATTTTGGGACACTGAGCCATTTGAAGAGTTTGTGTCATGATTTCCCCTGGCAGTGCATGTGGTAAAATCATCAATAAATAAAAAAACAGACGCTAAGTGCCTTTCCTGAACTGTCCTCAGAGATAAAGTGCGAACAAAAACCTAAAGACAAAAGCATTAGAAGTGAAAATTTGCTTTTTTTGTAAAAATTCAGTGTAAATGTTGAGCTCTGAATGAAGAACCTGAAACTGAATCAATAAAATTAAAACAATCAGAACACAAACAAAACAGTAGCTAAAAGCTATAATTAGCAGAACAGTAGCTAAATGCTAAAACCAATTAAGTAGTAGTTAAAACATAAAATTGATAAAGCAGCAAAAAAGTTAAAATGAACAGAACGTAAACGTAAATTGGTATTACAGCAGCAAAATGCTAAAACCTGTAAACTGGAAAACTAGCTAAAAGCTAATGTTAGCTGAGCCAAACCTAAAAGTTAAAATGAACAAAACAGTAGTTAAATGCTAAAACCTGTTAAACAGTAGCTAAAATATAAAATTGACAAAGCAGCACCTAAGTTAAAATGAACAGAACAGTAGCTAAAAGCTAAAACAAAACAGTAGCTAAAATGTAAAATTATCAAAACAGTAGCAAGCTAAAAGCTAATGTTCGCTGAGCCATAACTAAAAGTTAAAATGAACCGAACAATGGCTAAATGCTAAAACCTGTTAAAACAGTAGCTAAAAGCTATAATTAGCAGAACAGTAGCTAAATGCTAAAACCCAATTAACAGTAGCTAAAACATAAAATTGACAAAGCAGCAACTAAGTTAAAATGAGCAAAACAGTAGCTAAAAGCCAAAACAAAACAGTAGCTAAAACATTAAATTAGCAAAATGCTAAAACTGGTAAACTGTAGCTAAAACTAAAATTAGGAAAGCATTATCTAAAACCTAAAATAAGCAAAACCATATCTAAAAGCTAATAGTAGTTGAGCCATAGCTAAAAGCTTCACAAAGAAAACAGTAGCTAAATGCTAAAACCGATAAAACAGTAGCTAAAACCTAAAATTGACAAAGCAGCAACCAAGTTCAAATAAACAGCACAGTACCTAAAAGCTAAAACAAGTAAAACAGTAGCTAAAAGCTAAAACAAGCTAAACTGTAAATGAAAGCTAAAATTAACAAAAATGTAATTAAAATGTAAAACCAGCAAAACCGTAGCTAAAAGATAATGTTAGCCACATCCAGAAATGTTAAAAAAACAAGACAGCTGGACTTTGATTCTGCAGCCGAAGACACTTCGCTTCTCATCCGAGGAGCTTCATCGGTTCAGGAAGCGGAGAGGGTGGAGTTCCAGCTTTTAAATGAGATGTTCTTTAAGCAGATTAACTCACTCTCCTCACAACAGAGGCTCATTAGGGTCTTTGTTTGCCTGGAGTGAAACTGACTGGAGATCAGGCTCAACGCTCCATCTGAGGTTTCAGAAAGCTGAAATCTGAGATGTCCTCCTCCGATTAAAGATGGCCGTTAATGGCTTCCTTCACCTCCAAACTCTACGGATGGGAAGTGAAATGTCTTTAGCTACAAAAAAGAAGTCCAGTTGTTTTTTTTATTTTGATTGACCATGTCTGGAATGAGCATTACTGTGACTAAAAGCGACTAAAACCTTAGCTACGCTGATTGTCTAAGTAATTGAAAATATATGGATCAATCTTGCAGCTAAAATACATAAATTTACTGCCGTTGCAGGAAGTTTCCTGTGTGAAACTTTTCTTTGCAATCCGTGTACTCCAAAATAAAAATGGGACAAGCAGCACAAGTTTATCAAGTTTCTTCAGTTCGTCTCTGAAGTGGAAAGCTGGAGCTCCCTGTTGTGGTAACAAGTTGGAAACAATCAGAGTGAAACTTCCTGCCTGAAACTCAAACTTTCTGAGATCTTTCTTTTTAAATAACAGCTCTCTGAGACCAGGGACAAACATGATAAAACCACCAGCAGCTAAAGGAAAAACCGTTCAAAGACACGCGGAGGCTTTACGTTTCTGCAGCGGCACACGTGTGGAGACGTAAACAGCCTCATGTTTTATTTCTGAGGCCGCGTGTTCGAGAGCCTAAACGACTTCTTTAAAGAACAAAGTGATGTTGGAGCGCGTAACCAACACGACGTCCAGACTTTGAATCAGTGTTTTAAGATCTTTAACTCTTATTTAACACTTTAAACTGGAGTTCTGACTGAAGTGGAAATACTGACATTGATCAAAGTGGGTCATCGTTTTTTTTTATGTCAGCGGAGAAAAAAAAGTCCATCCGTAAGTCAGTGTTTGCAGTTAAAAAAATATGCTTTAATGTTTGTATTTGTGGTGTAAAATGTGTGCCAGGGTTACAAACAGGAAGTGTGTTCCTGCAGAGCTTGTTCACAGATACAACCAGAGATCTTTGGTTTCATTGGTTCACAGCTTGGTTCTCTTCGATCCTCGGCTGAATAAATGCTGTTAAAACTTCTACAAAATAAAAACTGAACACATATGAAGCCGTACCGGACAACGCTAACCATCAGGGCCGCAGATAATCATTTTAACTTTTCAGAAGGGGAGGGAAAGTTTAGAGAATTGCCAGGATTTCGCTGGCATTTTTTGTGATTGTTGCGGCTAAAATGGTTGATTTTGCGGGGCATTTTCATAAAAGTTGCGATTTTTTTTCACTAAAATCAATAAAAAACCATAACTTTTAATATATAAACCAAAACTACTTCCTAGTTTTGTAAGATAATTCCCAACAAACATTGACATTCTCAAAAAGTGCTTTATTTGAGAACTTTGATAGCTTCTAAACTGACATTCATGAGCATTTCTGGATTGTCCCTGGTCTGCAGCTCTCCTCACATGTTTTGCAGACACAAAGTGTTTGTCGATGCGTTTATGTTCCATGATTACACTGCAGGACGTGCAAAACAGCTGCAGCTGGGGAGGAAACTGGTTTGCTGAAATCTTTGTGGGCAAATGTGAAGCATTAGCGCACATTTTGGCTTCGGTCGCTGCTCCTGCACGCTCCCGGCATTCTGATGTTAACAGGAAGTGACGTCATGTGTCTTCTTCCAGAGTTATTTGGGGTTATTTTGTATTCCACGCTACACAAACCCACAAAGAAGACAGTAGACCACAGAAACGGTGGCGAATCACTTTAGAAACAATAAATATTGGGTTAAAGTTGCGGGAAAGTTGCGATTTTGCGGGGTTTGCTTGATTTTGCGTTAATAGTTGCGATCGCAACATCGCAAAATCCTGGAGAGTCTGAATAATATTCAAATAGCACAGTTAATATTTAATTTAATTATCCAGTAGTACTTTGAATACAGATCTCTTTGCTGAAACCCAAACTGTTGAACAGAACCAAACTTTAGTGCTTCAGAGTTAACGGGTATCTAAACCAGCGTTATCCCATCACGATGTGTTTCTGGTTCGAACTCATCCTCACTTTTATCCCTCTTACCTTTCCTTTCTCATTATCTTTTAATTACGTTTGCTTCGCCGCCCTGAGAGTGCACCCCGAACGCCACTTTTACATTTCCTCCACTCCTGCAAAACTTAATTTCTCGGAACCCGTAATTAACGTTTATTTATATGAGCTGGTCCCAGAATCTTAGCGCCGTTGTAAATACTGGTTCTCATTGACCACCAGCCCTCTACCAGAGCGGATTAATTACAGCTGCCACACACAGCTCCGTCTGATTAATTTCATGTGTCTCACTGGTACGAGTCAATACAACTTTAAGGCTCAGGGCTTCCGAGTAATTGGAACAAACATGGCAGCAGTGATGTTTGGAGCTAAATCTTTGCCAAAGGCACAGCTGACTGCTGTCATATTATCCTCTTTGTCACACCTCTAAGTAAAGGAGCACGGCTCGAAATGCTGGCAATCCTGATTCAAATAATCCTTTATGAAAACGCCTCATTACTACCTGTCACTGAAAGTTTTGTCGGTTAATTTATCTGAGACAATAACGTAACGATAACGAGGACTTATTGTCTTATTTTTATTAAAGTTTTTACTTTAATTAAATCTTTGTGGACGCAGCTGTTCTTTCTAATCACCGCACTATTTCTCGTTTCGTGAACCAAAGGTGCCGTTTTGAAGCGTGGTCCTCGGATTGATTTTATACATTAAAGCGGGTTTGTTTTGTTGTCTTGCCTGAGGTATTTTCTGTCCTTTTGAGTCTAATTAAACGGGCTCCCTTTGCGGCGGCAGGTTCTGCTATTCTCTCTGCCTTCTGCAACGAGCCAGAAGGACTTTTGTTTCCTCCGCGACAACTGGAAGGCAGGTATTTCCTTCTCGCCTGCTAACTGCAGGCCTGCTTTGTTTCTCACTCAGCCAGGCGTGAACAGTGCGTACAGTCTGCCTCCTTCATCTCCCAAGCTGCTCAACTTCTCGCTCGCTCCGTAACAGGCTGATGAAAAGTGCTCTCAGAAGAAATACGTTTCTGTGTTTAGACAGCCGGCTTCGATTTTTATCTTTTTATTCCTAAAATTGTGCTTTTAAAAAATGAAATGCTCCAATCAGCTCTATAATTTAATTCAGACTGAATAAATAAATGAATTAATTAGTTTATTTGGATTGCATTCAATAAAAACAAACAAAAGCATTAAATGTATAAACAACTTTACATTATAACCTCTTAATTAACTTAGCTTTTAACTCTTTTTTTAAACCCAAATTCTGTTTTCTTCAGTTTTCAACTAAGACATTTCCATAGTTTAACTGAAACATCTGTATTTCACATCGGTTGTAATTGGACCACTTTCACATAATAATAATAATAAAAAACCCCTCATAAATTATGTTTTCTCCTCTTTAATTAAAAAGAAAGAGTGCTTTTAAAACACAATAAAGATCTGCAGCAAATAAAGAGGCGTAAACAGCTTTATGCATTATTTGATAACTTTTTTAGAGGTTTAATTATTGGGTTTAGATTTGTTCTTTTTGCATTTACCCGGCTTTTATCACAATATCACATGAACGGCATCACAAGAGAGCAGCACAATAAATGCAAACATTTCACACCTAATAATTATCTTAATGTATATATCGAATACCAACAGATTTAGATAACTTTCTTTTAAATATGACAGAGTTTATGATCTATTATCACAACTAAAAACTGGGTTTGATAACCAAGATGTCCCCAACATCATCAAACATGAATTATATTTTCATTAAGAGACATCTTTACTTTAATATATCTTTTAAATCTGCGCTTTAGCTAAATAAGTTGCTATTGAAATTTGAATGATTGTGGAATACTTGAATGGACACATCAGAAGCTCCAGTTCTTCTTTCCTTAAATGCATTTGCAATTTTTTTTTTTGTGCTTTTATTCGCTTTCAGTAGCGGTAAGTACAAACATGCCGTGCCGAAAATAATCCCATCTTATTTCCATAGTTCAGAGAAAAACCTTATTATTATCTCAGAATAAATAAAGTCTTTCAGAACAACAAGGACAATAAATAAATAAAAATCAAATTGTAATGTTTGGGGGGATAAAAAGGACAAAGCTTAATGTTATAAAACCAGAAGCTGAGCTTGAAAAGAAGGAGGAAAAAGAACGATGATGCTTTTCAAGAAAACGTAGCTCTAAAAAAAACATTTTATGAACCACCGGGAGTTTGGAGTTAACTGGATAAAAACTAATCAAACTTAGCAAACACAAAAATTCTTCCACTTCCACTTCCTGGAAAGTGGATTGGTCATCGTGGGCCAGTTGAATGGCCCCCAAGGTCTCCCGATCTGACCTCCTTAGACTTTTATCTTTGGGGTCATCTGAAGGCGATCGTCTCTGCTGTGAAGATACGAGATGTGCAGCACCTGAAACTACGGATACTGGAACCCTGTGCTCGCATTTCTCCTGCGGTGTTGCTATCAGTGTGTGAAGAGTGGGAGAAGAGGGTTGCATTGACAATCCAACACAATAAAGTGGTGAGAAACTTGTAAATAACTCACGAAAGAATAACATTACGTTAAAACCAAGCACACCATTGTTTCTCTTGTGAAATTCCCAATAAGTTTGATGTGTCACATGACCCTCTTCCCATTAAAAAAACAAAAGTTGAATCCAAAATGGCCGACTTCATAATGGACGCCACGGTCACCACCCATCTTGAATAGTTTCTCCCCTCCCATATACTGATGTGCCACAAACAGGAAGTTGATATCAGCAACCATTCCCGTTTTATGAAGGTGTATCCGTAGAAATGGCCGACTCTGTAGAACTTGGTGTGGTAGTAGCTAAGAGTCATCCTCAACACACATTCTGAGCTCCAGCAGGTGATATTAAATCTTTGTTAAAAAGCTGGACACCTCTTAGGTCAAAGATGTTGATTTCAAAGGTCAGAGGTCACAGCTTGTCTCTGCTCCGACCCTTTCGTTTCCTCCACCTTCAGTTTCTGTCTGTTAGCGATAAAAACTAAACCGATTTGGATAAAATGTTCAGGAAATGTTAGGGTTGAAACAAAAAAAAACCCCACTGGATTAAATTCTGGTTCTGATCCAGATTATGATCTTTAATCACGCTTCTAGTTATCAGGATGCTTTTATTGCTGCTTTAACAACAAACACGCAACATCTGAAACAAAAAAAGCTTCATGATATGACAGAATCATCGTGTCGGATGTTGAGCTTTAAATATTTACTACATCGGGCCCGAGCAGAGGTCGCAGCGGGTTCGCAGACTTCCTCGTGGTTCTGAAGAAGTTCTGAAGGTGTTCTTTTAACGCGGACAACGGGAACGCAGCTGTCTTCCCTTCACACAGTGACCCGCTGCTTCTGTTGAATTCATTTATTTATTTCCTGTGAGAGGTTAAGTTTAGGTTACACAACTTCTTTTTCCACTCCAGTCTCTGCTCTGGTTGTGATGAAAATACTTTTACGGCGACACGTTCTTGTTTTGACAGTTTGCTCTTATAATCTAATACTTCTGTCACTGCAGTCACGTTCAGTTATTTTTATATAAAATAATCAGGTCCCACAACAGAGTTTTTAAATAAGTTATTTAAAGCAATAATGTTGCTGCTTTTAGAAACCCGGAGATGCTGTCATACCGCCAACCTTAATCAGACCCTCCAGGATTTTGCGATGTTGCGATCGCAACTATTAACGCAAAATCAAGCAAACTCCGCAAAATCGCAACTTTTTGCAACTTTGCCCAAAACACAGCAACTTTCCTGCAACTTTAACCCAATATTTATTGTTTCTAAAGTGATTCGCCACCGTTTCTGCGGTCTAGTCTCTTCTTTGTGGGTTTGTGTAGCGTGGAATACAAAAAAAGCCCAAATAACTCAGGAAAGAAGACACGTGACGTCACTTCCTGTTAACATCAGAATGCCGGGAGCGTGCAGGAGCAGCGACCGAAGCCAAAATGTGCGCTAATGCTTCACATTTGCCCACAAAGATTTCAGCAAACCAGTTTCCTCCCTAGCTGCAGCTGTTTTGCACGTCCTGCAGTGTAATCATGGAACATAAACGCATCGACAAACACTTTGTGTCTGCAAAACATGTGAGGAGAGCTGCAGACCTGGGACGATCCAGAAATGCTCATGAATGTCAGTTTAGAAGCTATCAAAGTTCTCAAATAAAGCACCTTTTGAGAATGTCAATGTTTGTTGGGAATTATCTTACAAAACTAGGAAGTATTTTTGGTTTATATATTAAAAGTTATGTTTTTTTATTGATTTTAATAAAAAAAAAATCGCAACTTTTAGGAAAATGCCCCGCGAAATCAGGCATTTTAGCCGCAACAATCACAAAAAATGCCCGTGAAATCCTGGAGGGACTGCCTAATGTGAAAACCAATACATTTAGGAGGAATGACCGCATGAAGCGAAGATGGATTATTTTTCTTATAGTTAGAAGCAGATTTACCAACTTTCTTTGAATGAACTTTAAAGCATTTGAGCTTTTAATACAGTGAGATAATGAGTAACAATGAGTTAACAATGAAATTATTGCCTCATGTCGAGATATTTGTGTCTTACAGCCATAAAAAACAGTCTCATCTGATCCTGCAGAGTCGGTTATATTTAGAGGCATAAGAACGGTTTGTTAGAATCAGTTGTCAGAACAAAATAAGATGGCGAGGCTCCAGAAAAGTGGACTAAAATCTGTGTGAATATTTCTGCGTCCTGCTGGTTAAATGATGTTAGAGCTCAGCAGCTAGTGCTAAACTCGTCCATAACAAGAGTCAGAGTGAGCAGGCCGTCGTCGTTCGCACCTGTTTGTTTCAGAGTAACCAAAGCCTGAAACAAAAGAATGTGCAGTGAGTTTAATCTATCCTGAAATGTGCAAAAATCATGTTTAAACAAGACGTTTGGGTTTGTTTTCTCCAGCTCCATTCGTTCTTGTACATCCAGCTTTCAGAAGGAGCTACAGATGAATGAAGTTTTTCCTACAAATCTCACAGACAGGAACAAAACACCCTGTCATGATCAGGAGCCGCTTCGTAATTTGGCCCAGTCTGAGCTGCACGTGCACGAGGATTTACAGGACGCTGCGTTGACGACATACAGAGAGGAGTCGGGCTCTTTTCTGTGCAGCAATTAGAGCAAATTTCTTTGACACGCTAATCTTTCTCCGCGGCGACGTCAGAGGAGAAGCAGCCTCAGATTTCTTTGTTCCAGACTGTAATGTTTTGCACTTACAGTATAGTGTGGCAGAGTCAGACAGGGATAAGACCCAGGGATAAAATGATTGAAAATTTCAATCTAAGGCTGAGCAGCAGAAATAGGGCCGAGCGGTCGGAATGAGCTGCAAACCAAGCATCCCTTTGGGGGAGAATAGTATGGATTATACGATCCTGTTGCTGGTCCACAGAGACCAAGGCAATCGCTCAGCAGCTTTATATCCTCTTGTAGGTGGCGCTTGATGCCGCTGTGTGCTTTTTACTCACCTTGAAGAATATACGATGGCTGTGATCGCTGTTTTTCATTTCTGACACCTTTTAAGAAGGAGATTCTTACTTTCTGGTGGTGCGACTCACCGAGAGCGTTTGTGTTGCACAGCCTGCAGCACATTACAGGAGAGTGTGTGCATTTCAATATGGATCCAGGAGGCGTAACAATGTGTGTGTGTGTGTGTGTGTGTTTAATGTCATCCAAACGTAATGCATGCAGTTTGGGTATCTACAGATTTCATGCATTTTATGTCCTTCAGCCTAAAAAAGAAAACATTATTCATACATTTGTATACAAACCTACAGATAAATTGAATCTTTTAAATAATTTTATGCAACTGTGTTTGTAATTTCTATATTTTTATGTTTATTTTTTTTAGTAGATGCATATTTGTGCATTAACTTGGTATTTCATTTAATTAATTATTTATTTAAACTTACATACTTAGCATACATTTATAAAACTGTATTTAGTTTTTGATAAAATATTTGTTTCATTTTGATTTGAGTGTTTTTCATATCAAATTAGCTCTTTGTGCATATTTTACATTTTATTTCTTTTTATGTTTAATAGCTAAAATATATAGTTTTTAATATTCTCATTTTACTTTGTTCCCTTTAATGCAATTATTTCTTGTGTAATTTCACATTTAATTCAATTAATTAGTTTGTTTACGTTTAATTGAATTTAATTTCTCAGATTAAGTATTTTTGTCGACTTTACAGCCACGTCAGGCCCAACGATGACTTTGTTGATTCCAGTTCTTACACATTCAATCTCAATCTCTGCAGTTGTTGCTGAGGGATTAAACAAAGCTGGAGGCGGGTGGATCCACGGTTCAGGTGCAGCTTAGTCCCAACACATCAAGCTTTAGCCGCAGGCGCCTGCCGCATCCAGCAAACAAGACCTTGACTTTCATGCTCGTGTTTTGGTCGGTCAGTAGGCTCAGAGGCACTCGTGAAGCCGAGTTATTTAAAAGAATAAAAGGCGTGAAAGCAGAAAGTCTTGACACGAGTTGGAATACCCGGCTTAAAGTCCACATGTACTCGATAAAACCACGACACACCTTTGAAATCTGTTACAACAGCTTTAATTTAGGAGAAATGTTACTGCCTTTTCTTTTGAAGCGTTGCAGGAACATAAGTTTACTCGTTGTCGTGACTTTTGAGGTCAAATCAAAGCAGGTTGAGGCTTTTCCACAGCTGACGTTAATCAGAACCGATGACCGTGGAACGACGGGCTTTTCTCAGAAAAACGATGTAACTGAAATCTGCTGAGCAACGCGTCGAGGTTTGTGCTTTCTGATTATATTAATTGTTGCAAAACTGTAAAAAAAAACACAGAAAGATATATTTAAAAAAAATTAACTTATATCACAGTGGTTTCCTGAGCTGATGTAATATTTTGCTCATATCTTATTTATGCATTTAGAATTATACAAACCACCAACTAAACAACACATTATCACTATTTACCACTATTTGGACTGCACTGTACGTACGGTTGGTGTTATATTTTGCACATTTCTTCAACTATCGTAGTACCCGTGTGTCTTTTAGCTTACTTTCTTTACTTTGTTTCATCTGTTTATGTTACTTTTAATCATTTATTTCATTTAGATTATCCTAGGTCATGTTTAAGATAAGTTTAGCTCAGCTTTTGTAGATTATTTTGTGTGTTTTAATGTTACTTTTTCTCTTTGTTTTTGTGTTTTCATGCTGTAAAGCACTTGGAACTGCCTTGTTGCTGAAAAAAACGATATAAATAAATTTAATTTGACTTTTCACCTGCATTTTAAAACAATATTTCATGATATTTAACAGATGGGGCTAATTTTACTCTGTCAGGTTGTCATGCTAGGTATTGTTTTTGTCAAATTAGCATAATTTTATTATCTAATTTCATAGATATTTTCTTTAAGTTGTTGTTTTTCAGAGCCAGGCAAAAGCCACGGTCAAAATAAACAAAACTAAAGTCATAAAAATCTGTTCTCTTAGTTTAGTTTAGTTCTTTGAACTTCCCTGCACATGAATTTTCAGTAAATTTGTTGTAAAAGCTCAGAGTTGTTTTTGATTTGACGGTTCCTACGAGCTCTTATTTTAATGAAACTTTCAGAAAGCAGTCATTGGGTTGACATCTACAGCTCATTAAGATGAAAACTCAAAAAAAGACAAAATCAGTCATTTTTACAGATATTGAGCGACAGTTTGTCACGTTCACACCCCAAGAGCACAAAGATCATGTGAGGTATCACATATTTAAAATTTTGATCAAATTATCTGCAACCATCCATCGTTTCTCAACATAAACTGATCTTTGTTTAAAAACTTTGACATGAAATGCGGTGGGCGATATGCATTCCTTTAAGAAATGCCAGACCTTTAATTAAACGTAGCATTGGTCATAAATATAAATGTATAATACTAAAGCACAGAGACGTCAGAGACTCTTTAAAAGTTGACCTGATTTCTCATGTGAAGCTGAGCTGCTGCAGAGAAGATGAGGCACAAATAGAGGAAAATGTCTGTAATTAGAAAAAGAGGGGTGATAACTTCTGATAAGAATAAAAGACGTCACTGTGTGGTAATCATGTTTGAACGTAATCACATTTGGAGGTTCCAGGTTGCAGGAAATTAACTTCAAAATTACGTCTCATTTATCCCGACAACCTACAGTATCTGTGTTTGAACTCTGCCTTCCGCCTTTTAATTTAAATAAAATTAAGATCCCCCTGTTTTCTGCATTTGATTCATTTATTTCAATCTGTACTTCTTGGTATTCGGAGCCAATTTGCGCTCCTCGCCACGATCCATCTCCGTCTTGTTTTAGCTGCAAACTGCGTCTGTGTTGAATTTCATAAATGAGACGTTCGTGAACTGTATCCGTAAAAACAAAAGCCGAGACGTTTCAACGCTGAGTGACTTTACCTTGCTCCTCTTGTTTGATTAAATGATACGATGGGGATTGAGTTGATTCAGTCACCTGCTGCCATGGTCACAGACATTACCGCTGACAAACCGAAGGGAAGCTAAAGACTGAGGAGTCCTTGAGCTGAGCCGAAGCCTATTACCGACCTATAACGACAATAAACAGTTGTGTAGGGTGAGCCATCCGCTCTCTGTCATTTAATAGTTTTATTTCTGAGAAGTATCAAACCTGGCTGGGTGGAGAGGGTTTTCAAAGCCTGCGCGTAGAAAAATAACTCGAGTGGCGCTCTTGACACGCGCTGTGACTCATGTTTTCCCACACATCTGAAATCCAACTTTGACTCCGGGTTACGCCTGCAAATGGATTATGCCCTCACCTTTGTGTCAGTTCAGAATATTTATCATCTTTTCATGCCGGGAAGAGGAGCTAATAGATTTGATTCACTCCGCTTTTCAGACACGTCGCTGCTGGATTTGTCAGAAACGGAACAAATATCAGCTTTTTTATGTTTTGTTTTGTTTACTAAATTGAGAGAAAGTGTATCAATGCAATGCAATAAGAAATTGTTATCCTTATTATTGTTCACTGACATAAAACGATGATGTAAATGTAAATATCTCCTGACCTGCTGAACAGAAAGTAATCCTTGGCTGGACCTCTGCAGCTAATTACCTTTTGGAGACAATCCAAACAAACATAAAAAGGCCTGCAGTTCAGTCAGTTCTTCATCTACTGAGCTGAAACCTCATGTGGTGGTAGCTTTAAAGGTGGGACCTCACTGGGCTGTGAGAAGTTGTTGAACAGTATTCCTGAGGGAGGCTCCTGACTTTTCTGAGGTTCTCAACTTCCTCACAAGCCGCAGAGGCATGCAGCCCCGTCGTTTGACTTCCGAACAGGTTTAAAACATTTGTGTGGCGACTTTTCTCTCGATGTAATCACAAATTCGTCGTCTGATGGATTAGTGGTTAGCAGTGCTGCCTCACAGCAAGAAGGTCCTGGGTTCAAGCCTCGGGTTGGACCTTTCTGCGTGGACTTTGCTTGGGTTTGAAGCAAACTCCCTTGAAAAAGATCTCAATGGATTTTCCTGGTTAAATAAATAAATTTCAATTTCAAACCCGTCTGAATGTTGGCATCACCACCTTCATCAGACCTCTGAGGTCTAAAAACTACACCAATGTAAAATAATTATTATTAAAAAACTGATCCAAATCCACCGATCTTCTTTTCAGAAGCATACTTCAGCAGGTTAAATCATAAACGTGGGTGTGTGTGCAAAGCTAGCTGAGGTGGGAATGATGTAGGCAAAACAAATAATAAAGTGCATCAAGTCTTAGAATAAAGTTTTGTAATCCGTTCACACAAAAATTGAACTTGACTGCAGTAAAATAAGCCGAGATTTTCAAAAACCGGTTGAGTAAAATGGCCACTTGGTGGAAAACACCAAAAAAATCAGGTATTTTCTTGCAAATTTGAAGTTTTTTTCCCCACAAATTAGTTTTCAAACACTGGCAGCTCAGTAAGATATGACCACAACTCTGGCATCCAAGGCGGCGTCCGATATTTGCTCTGTCCAGAAATGATTTAAGAATCAAGATGTTTATTTGTCACCATTATACAGATACACATCGGGTTGAAATTAGCAAAAACAAAGTTACAGAAGTGTTTTCCGTTCAGACAGCAACCTTACTTATTCAAACCCAACTAGATTTACTGAGTTTATTTAGCATATTTTAATCTGTCTGATGTTTTCATGAAAAATATTCAACAGTTCCTTTTTTTTTGTCTTTACAGCTACACACTGCGTGTTGTTCGCAATGGGATCCGAGCTCAAAGTGCCAACCCTGAAGTCAAAGTGAGGGGAGAAGACCCGCTAATAAACCAGATCATCGACAAACTCAAACACATCAATCAGGTGAGGCCCTCTCATTGTTTGGGTTTATTAAGGAGGATTATTGTCTCCATTAAATCTATATTCCTTTATTTTGTCAAACATATGGTTGCTTTCACTTCCGGCAATCTGCTAATTCCCTGTGGTTTTTTTTTATTGTTAATTATCAAACCGAAGGAAGTCTCTTATTAGCTGCTATTATAGCTGCAGCCCTTCACTCTTTACCTTTAATCCTCAATTAAACGATTCATTTATATCATCTTTTATATTTCCGGTAAGCCTCGGCTTATTGAAAAACTCAAATGCAGAATCTTTTAAAAAAAAAATCAATCATTACACATTTAGAAACCCATTTGATCTGGTTTGTCTGCCTTCATATTTAGAACATTCTTTTTCTGCTCTTTGTCGAAATCAATGTACTTTTCCGTCCGCCAATCTGCTTTTATGCACATTTGTGCTGCCGGGGCGGCTCTGGGTGCTGTTTATCTGTGGGGGTGATGAGATTAAAGCCGTTTACCGGAGCACTTTTCTTCCTCGCGCCTCAATAACAGCTGCTTTGGCTGCATTCGGGCCGCTGCGCCGCAGAAGTAGCTTCACGTGTCTGTTACTCTGCTTTCCCAAGTGGCGGGCTGAAGGCCAGGTCACCTCTCCTGACCTCACGCTGGCACCCCCCCCTTCACTAATTCTCACCATCTGTGGGGTGTCAGAGCACATAAATCTATATCATAACCGTTTGAGAGGCTCAGTTGTGCCTCGCTGACATTCGCCGTGTGCACTGCCTTTTGACTGTTTGGCTCTTAAATGGGATTCCTGAAGCGTCTTTGTGGGTCTGTGATTTTTTTATTTTTTTTGGTTGTTGTTTAGAGAAAAGATTGTTTTATAATCTTGACTTCTCGGGACGGGTTTATCTGATTCAGAAATGGTTCATGTGATTTACTTTTAAGCACGATGAAACAGATTATGATTATGAGCTCAGGGCAGATTATATAATAATCTACAATCTGCTGAGGCTGAGTACTCCAGCAAGTCTAACTTTTAATCCTATATTTTTCTTTCCTTTTTATATTTTTGCATGTTCACCCATTTTAGACCCTCGGAACGGCACACTTGTTGGTTTAAAAAACTGTTCCTCGGATCTTTGCATGTTTTACCTAATTAATTAGTGTTTTTGTGTGTGTGTTTGTTTGAAGTGTTAGCAAAGTGTCTCATGAATCACTGGACAGATTTTAATGAAACTTCCAGAAACTATTTATTGTAAATGCATCTGTAATGGATTTAACTTTAAAGTCAACAGCATTAAAAATGGCTGCCAAAAATGGCTAAAACCCAGATAATTTTGCAGATAATAAGATGAAATTTGTTGCAGTGTTAGCTGAGTGTCATCCCTTGCACATACTCCGAGCACTAAGAGGTTGTGCAGGATCTTTGTTTAAAACTTTGGCATGCAAGGAAAAGGAAACATGCATTCCTTCGAGGAACGCTACGTTCATGATAAAGAGTTGCGACTGCTGGCAGCTCGTTGGTGGACACCGTTCTCGAGGAAGTTCCCAGGATGTCTTGAAACGTTCATGGGAGTTCTCAGTGTCCTCACTTTGGTCACAGAGGCCGGCGGACTTGTCACAGGTGTCTCCAACCTGTCTCAAAACCTCCATGGGAGATCCAAGTCTAAAAATCATGCCATTGATGAAGAAACAGTTACAGAAAAACCTACTACAAATATGTTTATCTTCATGCATTAAATGTGGGGACAGCTGCCAAAGTGGGAACAAAGTTCACAGCCTAGAGATGCAGATTTGAAATCTGATCACAGAAATAATCAGCGATTTTTGAAATCTGCAAAACACATCCATCTGCATGTCTCAAACACTCATAATTCAGTGAGACTGCAGTGAAAAGTTAGCCGTTCTTCTCACCATGTTTGGTTAAATTTGAGTCGCTGACTTGTCTCCAGCAGTCGCAGCCCTATGAGATACTACCTAAAGAGGCACACGCACAATTTGCAGCCATGACTGTCAGTTTCTGTAAATTTTTAAAAACATATTTAACATAGGAGACACAACATGAGTGAAGGAAGTAGTTGCTATAGTGGCTCAGCATTTAGAACGTTCATTTATATTAACTGGTGGGCTCGACTGGTCAGAATGGGAGATAAAACCGACGTTATCTAACGTTAGCTTTGCTTTATTAGCTGTTTTATAAGCTCGACATGTTCTGTATTCCTCTTTCATTCCTAACAAGAGCCCAAAGACACCTGCGTATAAAACACTTTATCATTCTGCGGTGGTGGCAACCTTGTACCGTTTGCTCTTCTCCTTGTTCTGTTTCCACTTTAACTCGCTATTGTGCGGCACAGAGTAGATTTACAGTTTTTGGAACGGAGTTAAAGGTGTGCTGTGGAGATAGCGGCGGAGACCAATTTGCATATTTATAGATCTGCATGAAAATAGGATTTCAAGTTACATTTGAATCATTTCCGGGTGGGTGGGAGGGAGTGTTTTTATTTTTCTTTACATAAAAAACAACTTTATATATATATATATATTATATATTTTTAATTTTTTTTTAAATTTTTTTAAATTATATATATATATATTTTTTAAATATTTTATATATATATATATATATATATATATATATATATATATATAAAATATTGGGGGACAGTGTTGAGTTTTGTAGGCACAGTTGATATTAGCATCATTAGGACAGTCGACACGACACACAACATTTAAGTGAGAGTTATTAGAAATCTGGGTCCGTTTTAGGCATTTAATGGCTGAATATGAGGCTTCTAAAAGCTCTGTTGGAGTGCGTTTCTCTACTGCACCCACCACCGATTACTCATTTCCCACAGCAGCTACGTCCAATCCACATCAGCTGCAAGGCCACTTTAAAACCTAAAGGCTTTTTTTGTAAGAGCACGTTTGAGCGCTAACAGATTGCACAATATTTCTGTTTAAACTTCAGGGCGGCAGGTGATGGGCGTACCTTCGAGAAATGCTAGTTTTCTGTTTAGAGACTGGTACCGGCAGCGTTGGCATCATAATTTATCAAACCAGCAGTATAAATTTATTACCGTGTTCTACCCTCATGTTGTGCCTTAGAGCTTAAAAACACAAATAAAGCTTCCTTCACATACTTTGACACTTTCAACAAACCTGTTTTGAGTATATTAACCACAGTTGGAACTACAGGCATCCCCTGCATAATATAAGCAAACAAACAATACTGCTCATTAGTCACAGAAAATACTAATAGTGTAAGAATAAAGTAGTAGGTTCCAGTGTTTCTGTTAAAATAAATAACACAGAAAATCTATGTTGTCTGTATTTGGTTATTTTTTTTTATGACTGTTTGGTCTGAAAATATCTGTTTAGCATTAATTTTACTTTTTATCTCCCACACCAACTACATAAAATGTAAAATTGCATGATTGTCAATGTACTTATAAAACTGCAAATGAATAAATAAATAAAAGCCTTGATTCTTGAAGGAATGCTTGTGACCCGCGGCCTTTTATGCTGAAGTGTTAAACTAACGTTGCGTAGAAATAGGATGGAGTTGTTGCAGTTTTGGTCAAACCTCACAAATGATGCGTCTCGTGATACTATAAGATCCTGGTGCTCAGAGTATGTGTTGAGGATGACTCTCAGCTACAACCACACCAACTTTTACCCCAACATCTATAGATTTGACTGAATTATAGCCATTTTTGAGTTTGCTAAGGTGGATTAGCCGTGGTGGCCATCTTGAATCCGGTTGATTCCTAAAGGTAATCAATTGTAAAGTACTTTTTTGAAAGTCTATCCAGTGGTTTAATGAGATATTTTGCTGACACAACAGACCCTTCACCTGCGGCGGTGGGCGGTAATAAGCAATCGTAATTTTTATCATCCAATCCTTATTTTTAAAATATTGATCAAAATTTAATCTTTTAATTCAGTTTCCTATGATTATAACATGTTTCACATTTTCTTACTGTTTGGGACAATAATATGAGACGTTGGTGAACAGATTATGGTCACTTTTAAGGTTTTTGTTGCTGTTTTTCCCTTTATGGGACCAGTATAAAATTGGTGAGTTTGCTTGTTTTGTTTTCAAGGAAGATGGTTATTTAAAACCGGCGTCCAAACCGTTTTATTAGCAGAAGCAGCTCTCTGAAGTGTTTTGTGTCGAAATGGAGCGTTTGCCCTCCTGCACAAACGCAGTTTGCAGGATCTCCCTTGTGTGTGCCAGCACCTACCTCCTGCACATGCAGACAGCAGGAAGAAAGGTGCTGGAGGGTAAACGGTGACCCTTCCATGTTTTGTGTGCAGACACAGTGGTAACCTTCCAGATCAATCTTCTGTGAGCTCCTCCTTGCTGGAAGCTATTTTGAGATTTCGTTTGGGCTTTATTATTTCAGGAAATTCAAGTTCCAGACATAAAATGTATATATACTTATATCCCACTAACATCTCCAGCACAATCGGGTCTAATTACTCTCCGTCGGAGGGTCAAATTGATTCTCAACAGGAAGAGGTTCGCTGTAAACCTCACACCAGGTAATAATGTTCTGACTTACCAATATAATTCATCACTGGGTGTGTTTTCCTCATATTGCTCCCGCAGATAGAAACAAGCTGTATGAAAAAGCGCCACAAGATTTGCCCTGATAAGATATCTCATCCCCGAGAATTACAAAAAAAGAAAAGATTTTACAATGAGTTTCTATCGGCGAGCATCTATCAGAAGATAAGAACGGCTCTGGTATTTACTGAAAATGTCAGCGTGGTCAAGTTCAAACTGAGCAGCGGTTTGTAAACGGTGGCAGAGACTTGAAACCCTGACTATTACTGGTCTAAACATACAAACAATGATAAGATAATTAAAGAAAAGCAAAGTAGCACAAGCAGAATGCTGGTTTATGGATGTGTCTGCGTCCTCGGCTCAGAACGGCTCCATGTCTCCGATCCTGTTTGATCTCCATCTGCAGCCGTGGAGAGGAGTGTGTCTCGTTTGGGAACCTCGGGGTCTCGTCTCTGCTTCTCGCGGATGATGTGATTCTGTTGGCGTCTTCAGGCCGCGACCTTCAGTTTGCAGCCGGGTGTGAAGCGGCTGGCACGAGAGTCAGCTCCTCCAGGTCGGAGGCCACAGATCTTTACTGGAATGCTCCCTCCCGGTTGGGGATGAGTCTCTGCTTCAAGCGGAGCCTTGTTCAGGATCTATGGATCAGGGCCTCATCCACAGTAATGAGAGCGTTGCTCCAGTCTGTCATGAAGAAGAAGGACCTGAGCCGAGAGGCAAAGCTCTCAATTTACCAGTCCGTCTGTGGAGTGGCCGGGCTCAGATGGGGTGATGAGCTCCATCATAGTCGAGCTGCTGCTCCTCATCAAAAGGAGTCAGCTGATCAGGGTGCCTCCTGATCGTCTCCCTCTGGAGGGGTTTTCAATGCATCTCACTGGGATGAAACCCCAGAACTCTCAGGAGGGATTATCTATTCTCTCTGGCCTGGGAACACCTGGGGATCTTCTAGGAAGTGGAGAGTGTCTCTGGGTTTGCCTGCTGGACGTGTTGCCTCGAATAAGTGATAGAATATGGATGAATGTATGGATTGCACTGTTTTAACAATTTCTAAATCATATTTTAATCTCTCGTAACAGTTAAGATAAAAATGGGCTGTTTGCAGCAATTTTTAAACACATTTGATTATTGGATTGTCAAACTCCGTTCCTCTGGGGCCGCTCTCCTGCATGTTTTAGACGCGTTCTTGCTTTAAAACACCTGCTTTAAATGAACGACTTGTCGCTGTGCTCCTGGAGAACTTGATGATTGGGTGAGGAGGTAATTAAACCGTTTGAAACACCTAAAACCTGCAGGACGGTGGAGCCTCGAGGCCTGGAGTCTGACACCCCTGCAGAAGAGTCAGAGCTCCACTTTGGGAACCTCTGCTGTGAAGATGCTGTTTTACCTTTAAATCATGTTTGCACATTTGTGTCCGTGCTTCTATTTGGAGGCAAATGCAGAACTGTATGCATTGCATGAAGCGGATAAATTAAAAAAACTGAAATGAATTAGCAAGATTTTAGATCACAGTTGCAGGTATTAGGCACTGCATGCCACTAGAGGGCGGTAGAGTGTGTCCACCCCGATCAAAAGTGTCATCCTTTGACGAGCCTTTTATGAGAATACAATTTCTTGTTTCAGAAACTGCAACATACTCAGTCTTTGATCCAGCGTTTGAAATGTGTTGCAACATAAGCAGTTTCTCTCCTGTCATCGGAAACATCGTCTCCGCTGCAGAGTATCCGGTGGCAGAAAGAAAATGTGTACACAGTTTTGTAAACTTAGCCAACCATTGACATCCGACCTGATCTAAAAGAAGGGCAATTATTTGATCACACTAAGCGGAATCAGTCAGCAGTTATGTGGTATTAAAAGCTCCTCTGTTGAAGCCGTCTGAGAGGAGAAATTGGGTTTGAAAACACAGAACGCCACTAAAAGGAAAACCAGCAACGTCATGACCTTCAACAGGAATACAATGTTTTATTATTTGAGTAAACTGAGAGGACCTAATAAAGAACATTTTAACCACAACAAACATAAAACACTGTACAAAGTAGTAAATTCAGCCTTGTGATCATATTTCAAGATTAGCAGTGTGCACTTTTAAATAAGTATAATTAATGTAAATAGGAATAATTTGTTCTTATTAAGTTAATTTAAAAATAAAACTTACTTAAATCCAGTATTTGACACATTTAAAAACTTATTTACATTCATTTAAAGACGAGTTAAACAAATAAATGCCATATATGTGGTGACAAGAAGGAGTGTTCACATGAGTTTTACACGTTGAAGTAAAAAAAGGTTAAAATGAGCTATTTTAGTTATTAATTATCCAAAAAAAAAGAATATTGGCAGTAAATAATAAAAGAAGTAAAGCAATCTGGACACTTGGTTTCAATTGACTGGCTGATTTTTAAGGTTTTATTTTGGAATTTCATAAATAATACAACAAATAAAAACAAAAAGATATCAGTATCCCTAATAAATAACATGTTCAAAAAGTATAAACTTTTTAAATCCAACCCCTTTAGAAACTGATAATTGTTTACTTCCTGTTTTTATCCAATCGTACCATTCCTGATATCAAATTCACACAACTTGTTTTAACATTTTGTATAAGATTTTTATTTCTTGTTTAGAATAAAATCAGGTCATCAGGAATCATGGAGCCGTAACGGCACTAATTAGTTACAGGGCTGTCTAAAATGTCTGCTTTTACCTTAGAGTCAGAAGAAAATGTGGAAATTATTTGTGTTTTTGAGTCATTTGCTGTCATAAAAGCCAGGTGATCATGGGATTTCCTGCATGAGTTCATTTTTCTGTGAAGTCAAGGAGGAATTTTATAAAATAGGCAAAAAGGAATCATTGGATTTGGATCTGGAACTGATAAACATTTGGAGTCAAGATGGCTGCCACAGTTAACCGACCTAAGTTGGTCAGTTTTAGAGATATTGAGCTAAACGTTGGTTCGGTAGGACTTCAGACCTTTCCCTAACGGATCACACAAGTCTTTATTTATAACCGTGACAATCAACTTTCCTTCAAGGAACCCTGCTTTTATTTATACCAGAAGTCAAACGCTGGGAAAAATAACATTTTACAAATCAAGTTGTGTGTGAGACTTGCAGACCCGTTCCGTCGCACATCAGGCACATTTCGTGTGTTGACAGTCCTCGATTCTAGTTTGCATTATTATCTCGCTGGGATTTGATTTGCAAATGGTTCTGACTGGCATCTCATTAAGTGCTGAAGTGCAGCACGAGTGTCAACCTGCGTCTCTGACCTGAATTGCGAATCGACTCTAATCTTTTTTCCTCTGCAGTTTAGGAGCTGCTGATCACATGTTTTTGAGACAAACTCTGTTCTTTTACACGGAAGTGTGTGTTCGAGTTCAGGGCGTTACGTCGTGGATCTACGACTTTCACTGACATTGTTGGATGTTGGATTATCATCCGTTTTTGTTTTCGTCCATGCTTCTATCTCTCTCTGTTAACAAAATATCTCTAAACCAATTAAGAATTTAGAAAATAACCATTGGATATGGAGTCAAACTGGCTCAAGATGGCTGCCACAGCCACAAAAATATACGATATTGAGCTAAAATCCGATGTGGTAGTAGCACAGAGTCATTCACAACACATACTCTAAACCTAAGTGAGACTGTGTGTTTCGGTTTTTACAAGATTTGACTACAACTGCTACAACTCTGTCTCAGTGTGTGACGATGATTTGAAACTCTGGCATGAAAGGCGGCGGGCGATATGCATTCCTTTAATTAACTCTAGGCCTTTAATTTAAAACGCACTCAGCGCTGAAGTGAATATTTAAGAAAAAACGGAGATATGGCATGTATTTATAGGTGCTAAATCCTAGAAATCCACTGTGTGTGTGTGTGTTGGGTGTGTGTGTGTGTTCCTTTTTTCTACAACCCTTTCTGGAGGTCATTCTTAACTAGTTAAATATAAATATTTAAGCATTGTCTTTAAAGACATGATGCAATTTTTCACTTTTCACTGTCAGTTTGATTTATTTGGCTGATTTTAGCGAAACTTATCCGTTAGCCTAAACAAACACACCTTTTGTTATTATAATTATTATTTTATTGGCACAACATGTCCGCTGCATTTTGTGGTTTTGGAGATGAAGAGGTATCCATGCTGATTTCATGTTTCGAACAGATCTAATAAACTTTATGACTGATACATCCGGGTTGGTTTTTCCCCTCTGAGCTGGAGACTTCCACAGTAACCAGAAGCAGAAACCTATTAGGAGCCCACCAGTGAGTGCTTCTGTTGCAGCAGATGATGTGTACCTTGGCTGTAATGATCACAGGGCGCTGTATCGATCCTGCTGCTGTAAATAGTCTGAATAGTGCAACGAAAATCAACAACTTCCTTCAGAGCGTTTGGAAACGTGCTTTAAAGAAAAGTAAATGCTTTCCATCCGCAGGTCTGGGCAGGAAGTGGGGACAGGAAGTGTTTTTTGAATGTTCAAAGTCGAATTAAAATGGGCAAATTTAAAGAATTAATGTGACCGTCACATTGATGCTTCTCTAGTTTTTTTTATTTTGAAAGAATCATAAAGTGGAAACTGTTGAGCTCAGCTTTGCTGTCAGAATTCGTGCATCTCCACTACGTTGATGCCATTGGACTGATGAGAAAGAAGGGGAAAAGCTTGACCGCTAGAAGAATCAGCAGCAGACGTCTTTGTACCTGAAGCCTCCGTTTTCCAGCTGCAGAACCTGTGGTGAATAAACTTCGATTCAAAGGAAGCTGCAAACATGTAAACACGGACAATATTTTCAAGCAAAAACACGAAACGGGCAACGATCTGAAATCATAAAACCTTGTTCAGACTGAATTCTCTGCTTTCAAGCAGTTTATTCTGCAGAAGTGTTGACACTTGTGGGATATTATTTAACCCTGCATGAGTAAAGAATAAAAAAACACACATATAAACCACGAATTACTGCAAGCTGGATTTACGTTTGGAGTGGAGGAGGGGACAGGAGTCAGGATGTTTGAAAACTCAAAGAAAAATTAAATAACTTTCAACAAATTCAAAGAATATGTGGCTTAAAATGCTCATCCCTAATATGAAGCTACAGAACTCGTTGAGAAACAAGCTTCCTAACGTCTAGTTTTAATATTTCAGGAGTGTTTTTTGGCCCTTGTAGTCAGTTAAAAGTATCAAATTAGATTTATTTGTAAGATTTATGCAGTAAAAACAATGATGGTTGTGAACAAACTGATCTAAACATCTAATTGTTTCCTTAAACTCCAAATAATAGGCTAAGATTCACAAGGAGAAAAATTGAAATCAAATTTTTATTCTCTTTTTGCTCTGTGGGCATTACACACGAGCTGAATTATTTTTGAAACAGTACTTAAAAAAACGATTCAAGTCTTAGAAAGTAAAAAATGAGTTCCCAGCAGACACTTTTGTTCGGAGCTGTAGGAATATTCCCAATGTTTGACCAAAGCTGTCCATCAGCAGGCCACTCGGTCGCCGTGCTGCCGGGCGGGGAGAGGATTGTGTCGAACACACACACCTCTGACTGACACACAATGAAGCCTAACTGTGTTATTAGCCTCCCCGCTTTGAGTGGCGTGGGGTTTTTTGTCTAAGACTGGCTGGCAGTCAGGTGCTTTGATTTGTTCCAGCTCTACACAGCTCCCCCCCCTGGGCAAGCCTCTGGCTCTGACTGCGGTGTGTGGAGAGTAAATGATGACCGAATAAACCAATTACTCTTTTCACAAACAAAACTGCACATGTGCTGATAAACTGCGCTGCTCCATGCTTTGAATGATCCTCCGCTAATTGGTAATTTTCTTCTCTTTTGAAATTACAGCACTAATTTAGAGCTAACACCACTAGGGATAAAGAATATTTTTTTCTGCAAACCCATTCCTTGAAACATTTTGCTGTCATAAACTTATATTTTGAGGCCAAAGTTTACTTAGAACAGCTTCGCTTGGGAGGATAAGACGAATCAAACGAATGTTTTAAAGTGGTTTCTTCTTTTGATTAAGGAACTTTCATTCTCTCTGCTTTGCAAATTGTTCTGGGATATTTACCAGAAATAAAAAAAGCTAAATGTTCACGTAATTGTTTTGCAATTTAGGATAAAAGGATGATGAAAAGAAAAACTTAAAAATTGTCCCTGTTAAATTACAGTAACTTCTTTTAATTGTTTATGTAAAGTTCCTCTTTTGTCCATCTGTTTTATTTAAACACATGCAATCTGGGTAATTAGGTCCCAATAAAAGGCAAGTGAAGTTACAAATGAAGCAGCTTAAAGACAGAAACCTGTTGGAGAAATCCGGTTTATTTATGCATCGTATCTGCAGTTGTAGTTGTCCGTCTTGTTTGCAAACAGTAAATTACCTCCCTGAAAATGGTTAATTGGAACAACAGCTACAATTCGGGGCTTTCAAACCATAACCACAAATTTGCCATTGTACAGAGGAGATCTTTATTCTGAGTGAAGAAAGTTGAAGCCAGAGCGACTGAATTTAGAGGAACTCTGTCACCGATAAGAGGCAGAAATTACATTAGCAACAATTTAACTGTCAAAGAAAATGACGAAAAAGCTCCTTTACTGCATGTGTCTAACTACTCTGTAATTTTCTAAGGCTTCAAAGAAAAATCTCACCCTCTGAGAATAAAAATAAAAACCATGAAAAATAAGTTCTTTACATTCTGGTTCTGTTTCTGTAGTTTTTTTTGGGTTTCGACCAAACAAATCCTGCAGGGTCGTCTAAAGGTGTCTGACAGCATGTGCTGATCCATTTAACTTTGTATAATACTTAAAAAAAATGTTTTCAAACATCTTTTTCATTCTCACCAATGATGACCACCAAGGTTAAACTCTATCAACCAAAATTTATGAAGATTTTTGCAGGAAGTGGAGTTTTTCTGGAGACAACTTGTTCGATTTTTCTGCCATATTTTATGTAAAAAAAAGATCAGTTAGGGTCAAGATAAACAAAACATTAAGTGCAGCGATTAATAGTTTCACAACACAGAATTCCACAGTACAATAAATCTGTAATCTACTGCTAGCATTAACTATTACAAAGAAAAGAATAATCTGAAGTTTGATTTCTTGAAGGGATGCCTATCACCCACTGTCTTACATACCAGATCCTGTGAAATCTTTTAGCGCTCAGATTATGTGTTGGGGATGACTCTCAGTTACCACACCAAATTAAAGTTCAGTATCTTTAAAATTCTCTGCAATATAGACATTTATGTGTTTGCTAAGACTGATTACTTGTGGTGGCCATTTTGGATCAGGTTGACTCCAAAGGTTAATCGTTTGTAGTTGTACGTCTAATGATTTCTTTACTTTTATTAAAACCTTTTCACTAATTCATGAGATATTTTACTTACAGACAAACACACACACCAAGGCAAAGACATGGTTACCTATCTTTTTATAACTATGCATATTTTTTATTGAATTGCAATAACCCCAAAACCTCTCTCCAAACATGATCACCAAGTCAAGAAGGTCATTTTGTCTGATAGCTAAAAACAAACACCTGCAAAACCTTTATTTTTTAAATGCCCCAGCTATGCTGGTTTCTCAATGCAATTGATACAATTTCCTCGACTGGGTGAAGGAGAGTCCAGTCTCGGGATATGTCTCGCTGGATATACAGTGGATTCCTGGCAGGAGTGGAAGACTGTGCACCTACCGATGTGGAGGTTCCTTTTATATTTGGGTTTTTGATAACAGGATTTCTGCTGTTTGGACCAGGCAGTTACCTGGATTATCGTC
>NC_051444.1:4158794-4177818 GCF_001649575.2 Kryptolebias marmoratus
TCTGGTTTTACTTCGGCTGTATAGCGGGCCTGGGGTACTTTTAGATAGTTCAGTACTGTTAGTTTTAGTTTTAGCTTAGTTTAGTTCTGTACATTTAGTCATGCTTAGATCTGTTTAGTTTAGCTTAGCTTATTTAGACAATTAGTTCTGTAATTTTGTTTCTGTAACTCTGTCTGTAATTTTGTTCTTGTGTTGTAAAGCACTTTGAGTCGCCTCGTGCTGAAAAGTGCTATATAAATAAATGTACCTACCTACCTACCTAATAATATGCCTATAAGCACTGGATTCAGAGTCGGTGCTTACTTTAAAATCCCTCTCAGACCTTTTTCAAGAGGATACATTATCCATCCAGCCAATTCTGGGTTTGTCCCAGAGGGAGGCAACCAGGAGGCATCCTAATCAGACGCTCGAACCACCTCAGCTGACTCCTTTCGATGTGGAGGAGCAGCAGCTCTACTCCGAGCTCCTCACCTTATCTTTAAGGCTGAGCCCGGCCGCCTCTATGGAAGAAGCTCATTTCAGCCGCTTGTATCCAGTTTCCTGTTCTTAAAGTCATGATCCACACCTCATGATCATAGGTGAGGGCGGTCCAGTAAATCGAGAGCTTTGCCTTTGGGCTTAGCTCCTTCTTCACCATGACAGACCGGACCGACACCCTCATTACTGCAGATGAGGCCCCGAGCCATCGATCCATTTCCCTCTGCATCTTACCATCACTCATGAACGAGACTCCATTTTACCACGGGTTCATTTAGCTTCTGGTCAGTCAATTTAAGGAATCCAACTTGTCGAAGTGAATAAATAAGAAAATAATAGTCCTGTTTAAACTTCTTTCCTTTCTGCTTTTTAGCCACAATAATTGACTGCATCAGGTAATCTTTTTTTTTTAGTCTCACCAAATATACAGCAGAAATAAATGAGAAAAATACCTTTAAAACATTTTCATTTGCTCCCATTTACAGACATAAAACAGCACAAAGTGTTGGTTTGGCATACATTTATATGGTAAAACAAAATGCTGATGCAGCTTCTGATATCTTCATGAGCTGCGTGGGGGAGAGGTTTCCTCAGGTGCAATAAAACACGATTTTATGACGTTAATTACAGCTGCACTGTTGCAGTCGTGCATTAAGTAATTAGAAAAATTGCACCGTTCAATAAGCTCAAACCCGCACAGCCACACGCAGGCATGAATGTTTCATATCTAATGTCTGGAATTGGATTCAGAGTTCCAGCGTTATATATGTAAAATGTTTAATTGGACATATTTGCTGTGAACACACATTTGCGTCTTCTCTTTCTTCGGTCCAGTCCTCACAGGCCCCGGCCGCGTTATATATTTTATGAACTTTTGAAGTCATCGCTGCATGTGGAGGCAGTACAGACGTCCTCAAAATACCAGCTGCTTCCACCGCCAGCTCAGAAAATCACAACAAAGACTGCAGTTTGTGAGGCGTCTCGAAAGCTTTGGCACGACAACCGAGGCTTGACTTAACTATCATCGCTGCGCCGTAAAGCGCGTACTCTGGCTGCCTGCATACATAACTGTATCTGGGATGGTGCTTGTGACTGTACTGGACCGTGCACGGCTGGAAACTGCCTCCATCAAAAATTTACTGGCGCAGACCTACTGTGGCTGTATGATATCTTCATTACCCGCTGCAGAAGGAAAGCCCAGAGCATAATCAAGGACACCAGTCATCCAGCCCACACACACACACACACACACACACACACACACACATTTTCCTCACTCCTGCCATCTGGAAAATGCTACTGGAGCATTAAATCATGCACCACCTATTTCAGAGGCACCTTCTCCCCACAGGTAGGCAGAATAATGAATATTACCCACAAACATGCACACACGCACACACACACTGTGTCTAAAAGTAAACACTGGGTTTATTGTGTATTTTCTTAACTATCACTTTTATGGAACACCCTGTTGTCTTGTTTTCTTGCTTGTTCACAGCTGAGAGCCCCACAGTTCGACTGTTTAATTCTGGCATCTGTCACTGAAGTTAACAAATACAAGTGCGAAGAACAAAAACAATAAGAGAAATGCAAATTTGCTCATTTATTTCTGGATGTAAATTGCTTAGTTATTGCCTGAACCCGAAGGGACGACGTGTCTGTGTGTGTTTCTTTATCTGTATCGTTAGCAAAATTTGTCCTGAACCACTGGACAGATTTGAATGAAACTCTCAGATTTTAATCACTACAACTGATTACTTTATTAGAGTTACCTCAATTCAAGATGGCCGCCACAGCCGGTCGACATTAGCCAACACAAGAATAGCTCTAACTCAGTCAGTTTTACAGATATTGAGACAAAATTTAGTGTGGTAGTAGCTCAGAGTCATTCATGAATGAACTTTTGATCATTTTGATGGACAAAAAAAATCTTAATGAACTTTCATATTGAAAAAAAAAAAAAAAAATGTCCTTTTGTAATGTTTTGTTTGTTAGTAGGCTCCTTTTGACTATTATTTTTGTAATTGTCACTTTGCTAAGGTTACCAAATAGGGGCTGGGATGTTGGAGCCTATTATATATTGAATGAATTAATCATTTGCTAAATGATGACTATTGATCTAAAACTGCATTAAATATTACAAATTGCAGAAGAACTATTTGTTTTCTTCTTATTTTATTGTTTATGGCTCCACTGAGTGAGATCAAGACAGCTGCTGCAGGGCTGATTGTTGTTTTTTTTTTTGCAGTGAAGGAGAGAGGCGTATAACAGTTTTCTTTGCCACAAAATTGTTTATTTTTGAGATTTGTAAGAAGCCAACTCAGAGAATATTTTGTTAAATTCAACAAGGAAATTAAATGCCGCACTTTTGAAACAAGAAATCTCTCTGCGAGTGCTTATATTTGTTGTGCAAGGAGGTGCAATTTTGCAATATTGCACAGAAAATACTTTTTTACGTTTGACCAAAATGGCTAACTCCATCATTTATCAACATAAAATAAGCTTAGTTTAAATTCTGGCATGGAAGGTGGAGGGCGATATACATTATCTCAAAAAAATCCATTTAATTTAATTTCTGGCGTTACTGTTTTCTTAAACCAAATAAATGTTTCCCAACTGAAAATTCAGAAAAAATGTAAAAATTCACTTTCCTGTCATCTAATGCTTTACACGGACCTCCTGCTGTCAGCTAACCAATATTTGTTGCCTGCATCTACATGGTGACTGCCATGTTAGTGTATCCTATTAATGTTGGAGCATTATTACTTTTTTATCCTGCAGATTCAACCGTTTAGTTTACAGACTCGGATTTGGTGTCAAAGAATTCAGAGTTTCAGACGAACTCTTGGTGATTTGTTGTCAGATTCTCGGGACATTTCCCAAAGAGGTGCAGGGTGTCATACGGCAAAACGAATTGCACCTTCGGAGATCTGAGCGATAAATCAAGATGTGACTGGATTCTTAAGCTCATTAGTATTCTCTTTGAACTTGTTCTTCTATCTGTGAATGGAGGGCAGAGAAGAGATCGTGCAATGATCATATTTGCCAGTCAGAGGGGGGAAAAAAAACGTGTCAGAATATGTGTCGGCTCCCGAGACGCACACTGTCATTTCCCATCTCCCTCTCGGCAGCAGCTGCGCTGACAGTGTGTTTATCCACAGCGAGAGGAGCAGCAGGAAGGAGGCAGCAGGTCAGCCAGCGAGAGCGGAAACCACAAGATGATGGGAATTTTAGGACAAAATTCTGATTAAAATAAGGCTGTCCTACTCAACGACTTCTGCCAAGAGCCCAGAACTTTTTCATCCTACTGCTACGTAAACATATATATAATATAAAACAAAACTCACATATTCATCCTGATGTTCATGAAATTAACAAAACATTATCAACATCCAGCTTCATTTAAAAACAAGTCACAACCCGCTGCTGTTCGTGCCAAAGTTTGAAGAAAAGATCATCTTTCTATGTTTAAAAATGACAACAATATGGCCATTTTTGGTCAAATCCTATAATAACATTACACACAATCATGTAATTTGTTAGCACTTGTGTTTGTGAGGATTCTCAGCTACTACCACATCAAATTAAAAAGTAAATATTTCTATTTTCTAATTATTTATATGCTTTTCAAGGTTGAATAACCGTGGCAGCCAATTTGAACTGGATTGACTAGTTGTGTTACAGCCAGTGATTACTTTCTGAAAGTTTTATTAAAATCCATCCAACGGTTCAACAGATATTTTGCTAACAGACACGCACAGACGACAGAAGCAGCTACACGAACACCTACTTTTCAGGGAGGAGGGCACATGGTTAAATATCTTACTAATGGGAAACCTAGAACATTTTCTGCATGTTAAACCATGACAGCTTCAGATGTTTTTCCTTTGTATTTAAAAAATAGAATAAAAACCAAAAAAATAAATACTTTTTTTAATTTTTATTTTAGTTTAACCTCCTGAGACCCAATCTTTTGTTTGTGCATTTTGTCATATTCTCGTCTCAGGAGCTTAAAAGAGTTATTTTTATGTATACAACATGTTTTAAATTGTTCCAGTGAGTTTAGCCGGCGGTTCATTAAATAAGGAAGTCAGAAAGAAGCAATAAATATCATTATCAGACTGTTTCCTATGATTTCCTCACTCTTTAATGAGTCTTAACCTTTTCCTGAACTTTAAATCAATTTCAATTATCTACTCAGTTTAATTCAGATTCATTTATACGCTGTAGGTTCAAACCATCCCATATATAATTTAACTTTACATTCTAATGTCAAGACTTAAATCTTTGAACAGGAACTTGGAGAAATTAGGAAGGACAGAATGTGTTTTAAGAGGAGGAATTAGTCGATGGGGGGTTGTGAGGCAGGGTTTTCGCAGCGTTGTGGCTAAAGAAAAAAGAGGGATCCCATAATTGTCAGGCGCCCGCGCTACAAAGGGTTCTTTAAGGATGGAGGACTGTTCCCCTCCAGAATCCCCTGAAGCAAACAGTGCCGTGAAGGGTCACGGCGGTGCTGAGCTGTATCAATTCCAGCCGCTGAATTCAGCCGCAGTAACGCCCGAAGCCAAAGTTCTCAGAGCCGAGGAGGCGAGAGCAGGTGCAAGAAAGAGAATCCCTGAACGGGAACATGAGAAACCGTGAAAAAGAAAGGAGGTCAAATGGTTCGTTTGCTGCCATCAGGAGAAGCACAAATCCAAACCAGCACTCTAAAACATCGATTAAGGAGCAAAGCACGGAAAAGTAAAAGCGGTTGTGAATGATGGATCTCAATCAGCAAACATTGGGAAGCAACTTTAGTAAACGCTGAGGTTGAAGGCCTTTTATTTAGATTTATAAAATAAATTTCTGCTTTGTTGTTGACAGTCATGTTGCAAATATCAGGACGCTCTGAAACGGTAAATTTCAAATCTTAAAATGCAAATTTTTATACCTTTGGAGAAAAGTGTTAATACCAGCATTCAGTGATGAAACTTACACAGTTTGGACATGTAATGCTTTTAAAAATACAGAAATATTAAACACTTTAAGTAGATTTAATGATCCAAAACATTGAAAAATTAAAAAAAATCACACATCCATTTTTATTTTGTTTAATATCGAAGAGCTTTAGTGGCCATCTTGAATTGGATTGACTGTGAAAGTTAATCCCCTGATTACGTCCTGCAAGTTTCATTAAAGTCTGTCCAGTGGTTCGTGAGATATTTTGCTAACAAACATGGCAAAGTTTTAAACTAATATCTTGCACGATGGGTTAGTGCTCAGAATATATTGAGCTACTTCCACACCATACTTTAGGCCAGTGTCTGTAAAATAATTGACTTATAGGCAGTTTTGTGTTTTGTAATGTCACTTGGCTGTGGCAGCCATCTTGAATGAGTTCTGGATGCACATCCAAAGAATGCTTTCTGCAACTTTTGCTAAAATTAGTTCACTGGTTCATGAGATATTCTGTTACCACACAAGAGACGAGCAACAATAATGGGCATTAACAAAAGCATTATTAAAGCAAACATTAGAAAAATGACTTGACAGTGACTATTTTGTCTGAAACTGTTCATTGTGTTGCATTTCCTCAGTCAGACAGAAAGACAAACTCTACATTCTGCTAAATAGCAGAGCTGGAATGCCATAAATTTTGGCCAATTACACACAGAGGATTAAGCTGCCGCAGCTCAGACTGTAAGCAAACACTTCAGATAAAGTTATCTACAGGTACGCAGCTTAGCTGGATTTGTCTCCGAATGTTATTATTTACTGCCCTTATCTCGTGGTGTAATGGATGTCACAATGAGTCTGGGTTAAACAAACAAACAAACAAACAAACAAACCAATCATCGTGCTGCATGCGGCCGGTTTGATGCGCCACGTCGCACTTTAATACACTTTAGATGCTGCATGTTTCAGGATTTGTCTGCGGTAACAGTCTCAAACATTTCCTCAACAGGAAATAACTAAATTAAAGGCCGAGCATTTCTCCCCTGCTGCATTTGATGCCAGAGTTTTAAACTAAAATGGTCTCATGTTGAGAAACGATGGAATTATATCTGTTTTGGTCAAACCTTAAACTTGTTTACTTTCTTACATGATGTGCTAGCACTTCCAGTAAGTGTTGTAAATGACTCTCAGCTACAACCACGTCAAATTTTAGCTCAATATTTGTATAATTCACTGAGTTGTAGCCATTTTTATGTAGGCTAAGGCTAATACGCTGTGGTGGCCATCTTGAACTGAGTTGATTCCAGTTGTAGATGTACAAACAGTGATTACTTTGAGAGATTTTTTTATTGAAATCCATCCTGTGGTTTATGAGATATTTTGCTAACAGACAAAAAAAGGAATGAATCCCAACAGTTAACGATAAGGTTTCAAAGTATGCGTTTAGGACGAAGCTTAGCTTCCACCACATCTGTAAAGTTGGCTGAGCTGTAGCCGTTTTTGTTAAGGTCAGTTCGCTGTGGCGGCCATCTTAAATTGGGTTGAATCTAAAGCTGATCATTTGATCGGTTCCCAAGATATTTTGCTAACAGACAGAGTTGATACCAATTGTTAATCTTAAAGTTTTAAACACAGATCTTGTGCAGTCATTTAACTCTCAGAATATAAGTTGTGGATCACTCTCAGCTATTACCACATCGAATTTTAGCTTAATATCTGTAAAACTGGCTGAGTTATGGCCATTTTTGTGTTTGCAAGGTCACTTTATTGTGGCGGCCATCTTGAATCGGGTTGACTCTGAATGTTAATCAGTTGTAGATATGATAATCAATAAAATTTCTTTAGTGGTTCATGAGACGTTTTGCTGACGGTACAAACAGACGCACAGACGAAGGCAAAAATATAATCCCATCACCTTCACCTTTGCAGATGGACCACAACAAACTGTTCTTGTGTCTTTTATTAAGTTGAGACCTATTAATAAGATTGTCTTTGCTCCCTCTGTGGCTCTTTTTATAAACATTCAAATGCTATTTTGTACCATGCAAATTTAGAAGCACAACAAATAAAAAATGTGAATAAATTCTCGGCGTTAATCCTTTGGACTAAGAGGAGAGAGGGGTATGAATAATTCACAAGCAAAACTGCTGGTCAACCACCACATCAATGAGTGGTAAATAATTCAGCCTGCAGACGGGGCGAGGAGCTGCTGCCCCTGATTTTGATTGAGAGACACAGGGAGGGACAGACCCTGCTTAGAAATTCTTGATGGGTTTTACCACATCAAGAGGAGAGGGCAGGCAAAAAAGGAGAGGAGCCAACAAATAATTCATAGGAAAGAGCTGCTGATGAGCCAGATGATGAAATCCACAGTTTGTTCACTCAGATTGCATGATGGATTTGTCAATAGCTGCTTTGCTGTTTCGTGTTTTCCTGCAGTCTCGGCTGTGGAATAGTAATGATGCATTTCCATTTGGTCCAAAAGGAAACAGAGAGCCGTTCCCCTACTTAGTCAAGATCAGTGACGGATGAATGGGAATATGAAAAGAATGATTCCGAAATGCAGATGGAAAGCATTAAAAATCAACATCTGCGCGAGAGAGTCATAAAAATTCTCAACATGGCGTCTTCACAGAACCTCACCTTTCACCTCTGCCCGTAATTCCGTGCACATTCGCACGAGCACTTCCGAGCATTTTTCGCAGCGTTAATAAGTTGCACCGATGTTGTGGTGACTTACGAGAGGAATGTGCTGTGTAATGTATATGACGTGCGCACGCTCACTCACGTGTACAATAGAATCAGCGTGTGCACTGATTTATGTAATTGATGTTTTTTTTCTGGTCATGAACTGAGCTGACATCCACCTCCATCACACACACACGCACACACACGCACATACAGACAATAAGAAAAGGTGCAAATTAACTGCAAAAGACTAAATTAATCAGGAGGTTTTTGGTGCCAGAAACATTTTATTCTTTATTCCATTTTATTGAACTTGCAAAGTGTTTGAAAGGAAAGAAAAAAGAAGCAAAACAAGAGATATTTTATTTATATAATGGCTTCAAAAGACGTTTGCAGGATGGTGATCTACCTAAAACGATAATGGAGTGAACTGGATTCATTCTTCTTCTGTTTAGATCTGGTCAAAATTTCACCAACGTTAGATTATTTGTGAGCAAAGATAAATAAATTGATTGACCAATATTTGAATTCTGCTCCAGCAAATTTGCTTATGATCATAAAATAAACTGAGGAAGGCTTGTATTATCATCAGATGTTGGTGAGAATGATGGCTGCCATCCTGTCTTCATATTTTAAGCCAAAAAAATGTAATTCGCATGTGATGATATTCTCATTTATTTGTTATGATTTCTAACAAAACATCTGCTTTATTCCAAAATATTTCTCTGATAACTAAACATCTGTTATTTCTTCTGAGAAAAAAAAGGTAAATTCATCTGAGATAAACAGTCGTGTCTGAAATTCATGTTGCTTTATGTTTGTGAGTATGGTTTAGATCATATTTTTATTAGAAATAAACAAGCGAGAAATTAACTTTGAATAAATTATCTGAGAACTGCAAATCTGCAAACTGAAGGACTTATTTGAGCAGAACTGACTCGCCTTCATTATGGTAACCAGGTAGAAACATCTTGTCCCAAACTGATGCAGAAAAACTGCTCCATGCATTTATCGCTTCTAATCTGGACTATTATAATACTTTATTATCTGGGTGTCCAAAAGGACTCTGTAAAAAGTCTTCAGCTGGTCCAAAATGCTGCTACCAGAGTTCTGGTGAGAAATAAATCAGATTTATCCAAGTTTAGCTTCTCTCCATTGGCTTCCTGTCAGATTCACAATAAAATTTAACATCCAGAGCTCTCAACAACCAAGCTTTCTTATATTAAGGACTTATTGTTACATATTTTTCTAACAGAGCACTTCACTCTCAGACTGCAGGTTTAATCGTGGTTCCTAGAGTTTCTAAAAGTAGAACAGAATGCATGCCATACCACTTTATTACCAAAGCACTTAAAAACAACATAACAGCTCACCAAAGTGCTGTAAAAGAGAAAAGAAATGAAACATCATCGACAAAAAAAAGGAGCTACAGAAAATGATTTAAATAGTACAAGTTAAGAAGGGAAAGATTAAAACACAGATGATAACTCACTCTGGGTTAAAAGCCAGGGTAAAAAGTGTGTTTTTAATGCTCCATTCAGTCCACTCGGTCTCTTCCGGGTTTATAAAATGTCTGAGACAGTTCAAAGCATCTTAGAGGACGAGAGGCAGAGCTTTCAGTTCTTGGGCTCCTCTCTTTCTCCTCTCTCTGACACCCTGACCACTTTGAAGACTTTCCTTTGTGATAAATCCTATAGTTAGGGTTGGTTTGGGTTTCCTTAGGTATCCTTTAGTCCTGCTGCTGGAGGACAAACCGACCACATTTCCTCACTCTGCTGCTGTCTTTACTCATTCAGCTCTCCATGTTTGTATTTGTAATTATTTCTATCATTATTCTATGTTTATCTTCGTTTTCCTTCCCATGGAAACTACACCTGGACCAATCCTTCTGTGTATGTCTGCCTCTTTCCTGTCCTCTCTAACTCCAGCTGAGTTGTTTCTTTTCACTGTCACCAACGGGACGAAGTGAAGATTTGACACAATCTGCCGGCTTCCTTGGATAACTTTTACTAATTGGTGTTTTTTAATGTACTGAATGTGAATGTTTTTCTACAGTGCATTCAGATGACTTTTGTTGTAAATTGGCTCTGTATAAATTGAATCGAGTTAATCTTTTAAGTCCAGGAAAGTGATAATAGGGTAAATCTTAAAGCTTAGGTTGCAAATTATTTCTTTAACTAAATGCTCCCAGATGTTGTTTCTGTTAAAGACTGGTTTGAAAACTTTAAACTAGCTTTTATTCACTATAATTGTCATGACGGTCGGTGGGGAAAGAGAAGAACCCAGAGCGCAGACTCATGATAAAAAAAACGAAAAATGGACTAGTAAACAAAAGAACGAAAACAAAAAGTTGAAAACTAAACGTAACAAAATCCAAAGTAATACAAAAAGGTAGGGATGTGCTGCTCGACACAGTTTGGAGCCAAATGAAGCGGAAGTATCGTGATGCAGTGTTTTGGTGGCTGTGTCAACAGGTCAAATATCACGTGACCGCTCCTAAACGAGGCCTCGTTCTTTCTGGTGTCATGCGGATCTCTGATTGGCAGGAATCCCGAGTGGGCGGGTCTTGTATTTATTCTCAAGGCTTTAAAATGAGACTGAATATCCACCCAAACTGTGGGTTTTTGGAAAGGTGGACGTGTTAGGTTGTGATTTTGAGTGTATTTAAAAATATTTGTGAGAATAAATAAAAATCTTTGAATGTCACTCAAAGCCTCTTATATGAATCACTATCATGACATCATAGCATAAAGTTATAAGATCTCAGATAGTATTAAATGAAAATAATACTTCATGGAATAATAATGAGATTTACAGTCCAACAGAACAAGGTGTCACTATTGTTAATAAAGATAGTGTTTATTGTAACATCCTCCTTTCAGTTTATAAAAACAAAAACACAGGTTTCATTGGAGAACATGAGCTTTAATGAAAATGGTATGAATGAAACACAGACTCGTGATTTAAATAAAGTTATCAATTTTATTCACGTCAACAGTAGTACATAAAACAACCACCGGGTGTCGCTATTTTAGGGTGTCTCGAGTGCTTCGACACAATAGGTTATTTTCCGAGCAACTGTCTCAAAGTGGTTCAGTGATTCAGGAAGCCTCGGTTTCTCCGTCACTACAAAAAGGGCGAGACGAGACAAGGAACGAGACAAGAGCTGAGGGACAAGAGACAAATAGCAACAATGAACCAGCGAGTAAGTGGAGGAGATGACCGGGTTTTAAGGACAGAGGATAATTATGGGAAGTGGGCACAGGTGAGTGATAACAATTGCGGGCAGGTGGAGATGGGCGTGGCAGGAAAACAAGTGCTGACTGGGGACAAGTGGAGAATGACAAGAAACAAAGACAACAGGAACTAAACCAAAACCCAGATGACTCAATAATACAATCAAAGAAACAATAAACCCAAACAGAAACATAAAAGAAAACACGACCCCTGAAAACAAAGCACCAAAAACACTTGAATTCATGACAATAATGTGTTAAACATTTGGTCTTTTTTTTTTACCGACACACAAAAAAGGAAAACTGAGACTGTTTAATCTGTCAACACGTCCCATCATCGAACACGTCACCACTTAGCATGAGACGCTTCAGACAGGCTCACATATGTCCCATCTCAGCCTCGACAGCAACCCTGGCAACTTTAAACCACAGCAGCAACTGGCTGCACCTTTCTGATCAACACAAAGCATTCCCTCTTGTTTCTATTGATGCAGCATGAATTTAAATGAGCCAATTAGTGTGTGCATTTCCCCCTGGTGTCGAGTTCACTAAGTCTTTGATTGAGATTCTGCAGCACAGCAGTACAGCAAAAAGTTGAGCTGCCCTGTAGGCCACAGGGGCCACGAAGGATGGACACCGTGTTATTTGTGCTATGGATTCATTTAGAGGTTGTGCTCAGGATATACGGGCCATGTTGGTTCTGTGAAAATAAACATACTTGTTTATAAGTGTATATTTTAAGGTCATTCCTCTGATTTTTAGTCACAAGTGGAAGAATAGATTGTGCTAATTCGTTTATCTGCTTTCAGAACCTATTTTTACCCTCTAAAAGCAAATAAACTTTATAGATCTCCCCTAATCCAAGAAAATAAATACATAAATAAAGATCTAGCATTCCTTGAAGGAATGCATGTCACCCACTGCCTTTCAAGCCAGAGTTTTAAACTAAAATCATCCTATACTGAGAAAAAACGGAGGTGTTGTCAGTGTTTGGAAATGACATTATGAACAATCTTCATGCAATATTGGGATATCGTGCACGATCTGTTCACGCTTGGAGTATCTGTTGTGAATGTCAGCTGCAATCATGCCAAATTTTATCTCAGCGTCTGTAAAACTCCCCGAGGTAAAGCCTCAGTGAGCGTGTAGGTCAATTAGCTTTGGTGGCCATCTTGAATTGGGTTGAGTCCAAAAGTTAATAAGTTGTAAATGCCAACCTGATGATTACTTTCTGAAAAAAAAATGTTGTGCATTAGATATAAAAGCCCATTTTTACTTCAAGCAAGCCATCATTGTGCAGTTTATTTGCTTTTATTATCAATAAAATAGAAAATGTTGCTGATTGAAGACCCAGTAAGCTCTTTTCTTATTTTTGTTCTGGTCTTTTTTTTTCTCCCCTAATCAGCTTTTGAAAACACAAGCTATTTTTTATGCCCTTGCCACGACGAGACCTTGTTCTTTATGTCCCGCTGTGAATATTAAATGTGAATAAGATCCACATGAGATGGAAAAACATTAAACCTGGCACCGGGGCGCTTCCACACAAAGCAAACAACTCATTTAAAACTGTCAACTTCAACTAACAGATAAGATTTGGTTTATTTCTGATTTTTCCAGGTCTTTATTTTGTCTTTTTTGTCCCTCCCCACAACCAGTTGTTGCAGGGGAAGTCCATCCCCAAACTGGGCTCACTGGACCAGATTGAAACAGGAAGTGGAGACGCAGAGGGACGTTCCAGCGGCGACTGCGATGATGAGGACGATTGTGGAGGTTCAGGCGGTGGTGAGGTCAAGAGAAGACTCTTCAAAGTCTCCAAATGTGAGTCTGAATATTTTTCTTCTTTTAAATCAGTCGTCTCGTTGGCCTTCCTGGTCGCAGACAAAAAGAAAAAAAGAAAAACATCAAATGGTTTCAAAACACAACAGACCTGAAAGGAAAATATTAAATATGTGTCTTAATGTGCTTTTTTTAATGTCAGTTGTTTATTTCTACCTTTTAGCCATTGTTTAAAGTTGCAAAATTTGAAACAGAGATTGTTTTTTTTAAATCAGTGAAGGAAAGCAAAAGGTGCAGTTACATAATATTATATTTTAATAAGACTGGCTCCAGTTGCCGTTTTATGACAGCAGTAATAATAGTCATTAAAGATAATAGTTGCTATGGGGACATTATTGCAATCAAGGCCTGTAACTTCAAAAATTATTGCTCCTCAGTGGTTCGGCAGCCCTCCATGAATCACAGCGGCTGAGTTCTCCTCTTCATTGTTACCTTTCTCCTCCTTCCTTCAGCACATATAGATTTTTCCTTCCCTCTCTCTCTTTTACTCTCCATCAAACATGCTAACAACCTGATTAATCACCACTCTAACTTTGCCTATGGCGGCTCCAAGGAAGCGGGGGTCATCCAAACACACCGTTCTATCCATGAAAATGTTTCCTCTGCTGCTTGTCAGCGTGACTCGAGCCTTCAGCAGATCAGGCTGAGGAAAGCTGCTTAACAATCGCTCATCTGAGGCTGTCGGGAGTCTCTGACATTTATCACCCATTACAGCTGAGCCGCCCTTTCCTTGTCATAGGCCAGATCAGCTTGTCTTCTATATTTATGACCCACTATCTGTTGTGACCCCTGTTGAACATCGGTCCCCCGGTGCTTGACCCAACTCAAACCAACGCTGAGATTTCCTTCAGGAAGCGGTGTCTCATCAGTCCCTGCAGCGCTAACTACAAAAAGTTTTAAAGTTTCTTTTTTTTTTTGGGTTGTTGTTGTGTAGAATGTTTGGCTCTTGGGTGGAGGGTTATTTATTGCCACTTAAAAATAAAAGAACCTGTTTTTTTTTCTTAACCTAAGTGGGTATGATGCGGGCGGAGGTGGGCAATGAAATAATATTCACGGCCTAGAATATAGTTTCACAGGCAGTGCACGCAAAAATATTCATGATTTTTAAACACTGGTCACTGTCAGGTTTCGTGGAGATGAAGGCAAACCCAGAGCGCAGACTCATACTGAATAAACTAATTTATTTAAATTAAGAAAATAAACAAAAACAAAAAGCTGACATGGCAGCAAATGCTAAACAAAAAAACAGAAGGAAAAATAACAACCTGGAGCACGGAGCAACAAAGTACATCTAGCAGGAACGGACACAGAGCAAAAAACCAGGAACGGAGAAACAGACAATGAACCAGCAGAGAAGTGAAGTAAGTAACTGGTTTTTAAACACAGGATCAAGAGTAAGTGGGCACAGGTGTGTGATTACTAAAGCTGGGACAGGTGTAGATGGGCGTGGCAGGGAGACAAGTGAGTTACTGAGGAGTGAATAGTGACAGAAAACAAGGCATGAACAACAATAACTAAAGACAAAGATAACTGAACACAACCAGAAAACATGAAGACAACAAACAGAACACAAAAACCCCAAAGAAAACCTAAAACCCGACAGTCACACAAATTGTGGCCCTTTGGTCGATATGTCACAAACACTCAGAGTCAAGTTTGAATCACCAGCTAGTCTCCAAGATGCTACCTAATCTAAGAATTACGACAACAAAATGACATACTGTATATGAGAATTCACATAAAGTAATGCAGGTCAAACCTTATAATAAAACCTGTTTTTACCAAATATGCAGGTTGTTGATTAACCATGTGGAGCTTTCCTGCTGCTGAAGCTGAATAAATCAAATTAAACTTCGCTTTTTTTGCTCTAAGTAGGCAGAAAAAAAACCCCAGTGGCTTACAGGAGTTAACGTTGGCACAAATCTGTGTAACAGAAACGTGTTAGAAGGATAGACAGATTTTGGTGTGAAAACTGACGCTGATCATACCTGGTTACTGTAAGTCTCAGTTGTGTGCACATCTCGTTTCTTCCTTGACTACCTTTCACACTTATCAGGCTGCTGCACACCGTTTTATAATAATTCCTTTGTGGGTTTGTTGCTAAATGTACTAATGATGTAATATAAAACTATGATATTTCAAATGAGTCCTTTCTCAGAGTGTATAAAAATGATTGTAGGGCGTTTAACAATCCTGTTTTGCAGCTTTAATAAGACAAAGCTGCAAAATAGGACTGTAGAGAAGAGTTGACATTTTGCCACTAAATATCAATCTGAAATGATAAAATTCTCCTCTTTCTGTCACCTTGGAAAATAAATGCTCCCTTGTCTGTTTTTGTTCTATTTCTGGTGCCACCCATCTGTCTGTTTACCTTCTAAATGCTTCACTAAATCTGCTTTTACACTGCATTGAATATCTTGGCACGGCTTGAAAGACACATTCTTGATTGCACACTTTTAGACAGTTTTGTGATTGTCATAACAGCACTGGCCCTTTCTCATAGTTCTGTTTTGTGACTGAAAGGCAGGACACATAACATCTGTGTGCGGGTGACCTTTGCGGCGCGTACACTTGCAGGTTCTGGACGTATTTTCAAAGAAAGCATAATTATGTGTGACAGAGCTCCCTAAGTTCAGCTGGAAAATAAAAAGAGGCATTGCAAACGTGTGCTCTGAAAATCTTAAATCCTCTGATACTGATTTGTAAACTGCGTGTGGGTTTTCAAACTACTTTTTTTGACAGAAAACAATAAATGCTGCAGATGTGAGGCCCTGCAGTCGCATTGTGGGATTTTAAGACAACAACTTTATCAGTTCTTTCTGACAAATCCAAAAAGTTTAAAAAAATAATGCAACTGTACTGAAACAAAACTGAAAAAAGCAGAAGTCTGGTTGCTTTTGTTTTTAAAATTTGTTGAATTTGCCCTGTCCTGGAGGACTGAGAATCTACACCAGCATATCTTTCTGACAAATCAATAATCTGCCATTCTTCGTATCAGCTGAAACCATGCAAAAACTGATATTAAAACATTACAAACAATGTCATTCACCTGTTATTGATATATTTAATATCTTTGATTTTTATTAATGATACACTGATATATTTAATTTCATTTAAAGCAGATTTTCTGAAGTCACCAAAGCTTCTTGTAGCCACAGAGTTCATACTGTAAGTTGGCTACACTGACTTTAAACCACTGTGATGCAGATAGAGTTTTAAAGAACACTGTGACTCAACCCCCCCCCCCCCAGTGTGTGCTCAGAGGAATCTTAAAATAGCAGGCCGTGTAGTCAGAAAATACAGTATTAAAAATTTAAGGTCTAGAATTCCTTGAAGGATTGCACATCATCAGCCGCCTTTCATTGCTGGGTTTTAAACTTATGCTGAGGAGGGACAGAGTTGTAGCTGTTTTTGTCAAACCTCATGAAATGACTTCAGAGTATGTGGTGTGAATGACTCTCAGGTACAGGCACACCTAATCTTAGTTCAATATTTGTAAAATTGACTGAGCTATAGCCATTTTTTGTCAACCGTCTTTAATTGGTTGGAATCCAAAAATTAATGAGCCGTGCATGCCCATTCAGTGATTACTCTTTTTAAGTTTCATTAAAATTCATCCATTAGTTTGTGTAATATTTTGATAACAGATGGATACACGTACACACACGCACAAACATCATTGCCCGCCTCACTCCTTCAGCGGTGGGCGATAATAAGAGTCGGGAACAACGGTCGTTACAAACACACATGCAGCTGAGATCAAACCCACTGTGAGGACAACATTACACCAAAAACAGAGCTGAACTGAAAACTAACTGAAGATGAAAACATCTGTGAGTGAAAGAAATTACAAGGAGAGAGAGACGGATGTTGCAACGAGCAGAACAAGAGAAATACGTGATATCCTGGTCTGTTTTTAGATGTTTTATTTCAGCATCTATACAGTAAGATGTGAGTTTGAGCTTATTATATAATATATTTGTTATCCAAAATTAATTTTCATCACAAGTTTGCCAATCAATCAGTGTAGACTGACTACATTTTAAATAAAGACCAGGTATATTATAATTAGATTTCTTTTTCTGCGATAATCCCTAATCCTCTTCTTTTATGTCCTTGATGTTTATCTGCAGAACATGCAGACGATGAAACTTTGTGATAAAGAAACAAAAAGCTTAAACTGACAGCGCAAAACTGATTTAAAGGATTATTCTTTTTTTGCAGAAGTGCTGTTGTGTGAAAAAATTATGTACATAATGAAAGCAGTGCATGCTTTAGTAATTTCAGGTACTTTTAACTGTTTAATTACCCCAGCAGAGTGATTTTTAGTGCATCATTTGTCATTTATGATGTTGCATTCCAGATTGCTTTTTTTTTTTTTTTTGGTACCCAACCATTAGGCTAATTTGTTTTTTGGGGGTAAACCTTGAGAAAATATTGAAAGCGCACAATGAAAACACAAGATTGATTCACTTCACTGGGCTCATTATGGAGGTGCAGTGAGTCTTCACAGCTTATTAACACAGACTCAGAAAAACTCACCAATCCAACACAAAAAAGACTGAGCACACATCCAGAGTCGTTCATGCATTTTTCCTCCCGTATCAATGTGGTTTTTTTTTTACTGTTGGTTACACACCTGCCAGTTTGTTTAATACACACACTCATCTGGCTCCTTTTTAATTAAACGGGACAAACATTTATATCTTATGAGTGCTTCAGTATAACACATTTAATTAGAACTCTCATTAACAAAATCTATAATGTCGTCAGTCTTTGTGGAGTTGCGCGAAGCTGTGTGTAAAACTCTTTTTGCTTTATTGCAAAACGTAACATCCACGTCTAACAGCAGGATAAGAAAGTTGAGCTTTAATACCCAGAACCTAATTTCTGTAAATAATATTTGATAGTTTTAATTGTTTATACATTGTGTGATTACTACAGGCGGCACTGCGCCACAATAAATCCTGATCCTCAAATAATGGTTTCAAGGAGAAAGAATTAGACAATTGATTGCTGCAGCCATTTTTCAAAACGGACCCTGATGAGATAGTTATACACCTGGGTAAATGATGAGGAATAAACGTTGCCTTTGATAAATCTAGTTCCCCAATATTAGCTCCTTGGTTATTAATCACAACGTAAAAACAGTCACATTAGTGGCTCTGTGTAGCTGTACTTTTAATTAGGATTGTTCTAAAAACTTAACGTTAGAATGAAGATGAAAAATAAGAAAATCACCAAAATGGTAACATTTTATTTTATTGCTTGTGCCAAATTCAGTGAAAAACTACTGTTAATCAGAAATCTTCCAGTTAAAAGATCATGTTCAAGCTTATTTTCTTAGTAAAAATATTTAGAATAATTAGTTATACCCTGATGAGACCCTAACCCTAGCCCAGGGCCAAATGGCCCTAAACCCTTCAACCCTGAGAAGACCCTAACCCTAGCCCAGGGCCAAATGGCCCTAACCCCTTCATCCCTGTGGAGACCCTAACCATAGCCCAGGGCCAAAAGGCCCTAACCCGTTCAACCATGAGGAGACCCTAACCCTAGCCCAGGCCAAATGGCCCCAACCCTTTCAACCGTGTGGAGACACTAACCCTAGTCCAGGGCCAAATGGCCCGAAACCCTTCAACCCTGAGAAGACCCTAACCCTAGCCCAGGGCCAAATGGCCATAACCCCTTCAACCCTGTGGAGACCCTAACACTAGCCTAACCCCTTCAACCCTGAGGAGACCCTAACCCTAGCCCAGGGCTAAAAGGCCCTAACCCCTTCAACCCTGTGGAGACCCTAACCCTAGCCCAGGGCCAAATGGCCATAACCCCTTCAACCCTGTGGAGACCCTAAC
>NC_051444.1:4179149-4223313 GCF_001649575.2 Kryptolebias marmoratus
AATGGCACTAACCCCTTCAACCCTGAGGAGACCCTAACCCTAGCCCAGGGCCAAATGGCCCTAACCCCTTCAACCCTGAGGAGACCCTAACCCTAGCCCAGGGCTAAAAGGCCCTAACCCCTTTAACCCTGTGGAGACCCTAATCCTAGCCCAGGGCCAATAGGCCCTAACCCCTTCATCCCTGAGGAGACCCTAACCCTAGCCCTGAGCCAAAAAGTCCTAACCCCTTAATCAGTCTCTTATTGTCTAATCTCTTTTTTTACAATTGAAAACAAAAGTAGTTTTATAATCAACTGCTATGTGTGGAGCCTTATTTAATATCGACATCCTAAACTTAAACATTTTGTTAAAACCATCTTCAACAATGACAACACAAATTATCTGTTCCCATGTTTCTCTTCAATGTCTAATTTATTTGCCCGAAGAGCCACTGAACATTAATCTGCATCTAATGAACTTTGATGTAAATTTACCCGGGTTAGCCTAAGGCTAATTTTCATTTGAAGTCACTTTGCTTGATGTAATTAAGCTTCAGAAATGTAAAACATAAACATAAATACAACATATATCAAAAGGAAAGCTTTTCTGCTCAACTCCAATGGCAGCCATGAAGCTGTTTGAACAAACATTGATTTGTGGGATCGGAGTAGCTTAAAAATCAAGCTGCAGATGACTAAAAGGTTAATATAAGATAAAATATATTTTAATGTCCCTTTACACAATATCTTCATGACAACAGTAAACACACATACATGATAACAGGAAGTAATAATAAATAAAAACCTTAATGGTTGATATGTTAGAACAGGGTTGGCCAATCCTGGTCCTCGAGGGCCACTATTCTGCATGTTTTCCTTGTTTCCCTGCTCCAACACACCTGATTCAGTGGTTAAATGACCTCTTCATGTTCTACAGAAGCCTGTTAATCACTTATTGATTCAAATCAGGTGTGTTGGAGCAGAGAAACAAGTAAAACATGCAGGATGGTGGCCCTCAAGAACCAGGATTGCCCACCCCTGTGTTAGAAGAACCAAAAGGTGATATTATGGAGAAAATGTCCATTTTTATCTGGACTGCGGTTCATCAACCTGACCAGAGCTCTCCAGACCTTCACCACCCCTGGCACCTCTTCCAGCTCATCCTGGGGGACTCCAAGGCATTCCCAAGGCATTGTATAATCTTTCCATCAAGTCCTGAGTCTGCCTCAAGGTCTCCACCTGGTTGGAGACAACAGAAACGCCTCTTTTAGAAGAGGTCCAGAGACGTCCAAACCATCTCCCCTTGCTCTTTTTCATGCAGATGGCCTCTAGTCCCTCTCAAATAATTGAGCTCCTCACTTTGTAATTTTGTTTTAGAAACAGTATGACATTAAAAACACTAAGTGCACTCTTCCATATCGTTATAGACTGCTTAGAAAACCCTAAAAAAATCTAGATTTTCCTCAGTTCTCCTCTTTCCCAAATGATTCTTAGTTTTTTTGTTCACAGTGGCTGTAGCAGACAACATCTAAGAGTTTTTTTTATGCTGCAGACCCACCAGGCAGCTCGAGGCCTCTTATCTGGCCTGGCATCATTGAGCTGCAGACACTGTGACTGCTTGCACCAAGAGTGCTGCACAGCAAAGACACGTCTGTCAGACACACTGGCAGCAGGAGAGACACAAATCGATTTCTAGCAAGTAAGCACAATGAGAGCATTGGGAGAGACTCCTTTATCAGGACTTTTATTAACAAATAGCATCTCAGCTGGGGACTTTAAAATGTTATCTAAGCTTCTACAGTAATAAATAAAGGCTGAATGCAGCAATGCACCCTCCTCTAAATTGAAGACATTATAAAAAACATTAAATGGATAATGATAAAAAATTAAATAAACCAAGTTTTTCTTTATAATTTACAGCATTGTGTATGTTATAGCTCTAAAAGTGAGAGCTGAGAGATAGAAAATAACATCATGGCCACTTTGTTGGACATATACAGTAATAGGGCTATCAGTGGAAGCTGTTAGGAGTTTTCCTACCAGGCCCTACAGCACTCTGCAGTGCCCATTAGAAAGATTTTTATCGTCATTACAGTGTGAGATCAAATTAACTTACCTGCTGTGACTCCTGCCCTCCTCTGCACCAGAAATAATGGGATCAAAGTCATTTACTGTACTGCAGTGACTCATAAGCTTCTGACCAGTGAGCTTTACAGTGTCGACTCCTCAATGGTCTTATTAGTACATTAGCTTAACCCACTGAACTAATTAATAATGAAGAATATCATGGCACATAATCACTGTTTGCATCTTTTATTCTAAAAACATAATTTAATGCTCACCTGAAATGCTTGACGATTATTTAACGATGAAGAAATGAATGTATCTATTGTTTCTTAATCGTTATTGAATCATATTCTGAGTCGTCTCTGTTATAGATTAATAAAGTCATCAGATTGTTTGAAAATTACAAGTGTTAAGTAGCTTTGATACAAATCCCATTTGAGACTTGGGCCTACATAAATAAACTTTTAAAAACCAATAATTGAGGTGCAAATTACCAAATGAGATATTGACCATCTGGAAGTGCGTTGCAAGACAATCACCATCCTGCAGAGGAGGAACCAGTTTCCATTACTAAACCAAATGGATCCACACCTACTGGCTGAAGGATCTAAGAAAAGCTGCACGAAAGCTACGGAGCACAAATTAACTGATGAGCAACAGCAGACTCCCAGACTGTCGATTACAAGAGAGGCCAATAATGATCACGGAAGATCATGATGAGGGAATAGCATGATTCAACTATTGCTTAACATGGAAACTCCTGTCAGATATCAGAGACTTGAAGCTGAAGAGACGTGTGTGTCAATACATGAGGAAAATGCAGCGGGGGACTGAAAACAACACCAGAGGCCCAAAGCACCAGCTGCTGAAGACGGAGCTGTCACTGGAACAGATGAACCTGAACACAGCCTGGATCACACAGCCTCAGATCATACAGCACTGTTCTGTGAAATACTTCATAATCAACAAAAGCTTTGATATATCACCTGCACAAAACTGTGGGATGACTAATTAATATGTGGGGGGAATATAATACTCATGATGCAGAAAATAGTCTGTTATGACTGCTTCATTTTGTACACGGAATAACACTGATACTTTCGAATTACTTTCTTTCTGTTGCTATTAATATGGTTGTTATGAGGAGTGTGATTAAAAAGGAATAAAGTACCAAACTGATAAGAGAATAAACCTTAAAGCCCTGTGAGGCAGGTACTCCAGAGAAAGTCTAAAACCATCCAAGAAAGGTCAAACTAACAGAAACTGGCGCAGTTGGACCAAAACAGGTGGTGAGGTGAACTCATAGAACAGACTGGCAAAGGAAACCAGGCAGAATCTAAACTGAGGGATCTAATAACAAATAAACTACAAGTGTGACAATCAGAAACTGAGACCAAGTAAATGACAAGGGAGAGAAGCAGGCTCTACAAAATAAACAAAAATTGGCCGGGATGGATGCAGGACATCAAAAAGGAAACAAACAAACTGAACCCACAGGCCCGCAACGATAATTAGTTTACACATGAGCAAATTTCAACACTTTATATCTAATTTGTAGGATGTTTTAATCAATGAAATGCACTACCTTTGTGTGTATGAGTATTAGGAAAATCTTCATTTGTAATGTAACAGTAATGATGCAACAACTGAACCGAGGAAAACTGTGCTGTAATAACTTGCTTTTTTATTGCCAACTGCCATGAAAGGTGGGCGATCATGTAATTGCCTAAGTCTTTATTTTTTTGTTTTTTTTGTCTGTCTGTTAGGAAGAAAATCTCAGAAACCAGTGATCAGATTTGATTCAAGATGGACGTCACAGCTAATCAAACTTAGCGTGTCCAAAATGTTGCATTCTAATATAAATACATTTCAGTTGTTTTAACACTAAACTTTATTTGGATGTAAAAGTTAAACAGTTTGTGGTGATATTTAGCTGACGGATGTTTATTTATTTTGGTCAGCCTTTTTTTTTATGTCAGGTACAATTGACCAAAGTTATGTTTCTAAAAGGCTCTGAGTTTCAAAAGCCCTTACCTTAAGGTTCATCCTGCAAAACTATTTGTGTCATCTTGTTGATTTTAACCAGAAACGGGTGAGCAATCACACGGCAGCGCAGCCGTGGGTATCTTTGGATCGTCTTGCTGTTCACAACATCAGCAGTGCACTAAAAGTCTTAATCAGAAACCCGATGGAACGGCAGGGAAAACCAGTTACTTGGAAAGTCAGTTGCTCATATCAGTTGCTGCTCTGTAGCAACCTAATTTACCGTACCAAAATGCCGTCCTGCAGAGACTTCAACAGTTTCACTCAGATAACCATGAAAAGTACCCAGATACAGGATCACCAGGGAGGAGGCTGCAATCAGCCACTTCATCTATAAGTAAGCCGTCAACCTGAATTACAGGAAGATCTGCAGTGATGCCATTTGGAGTGTAAACATGACGAGGTGAAAGCAAATGGAGAAAGAATAATTCGAACCGAAGGGTTGAACAAAGAAGAAAGGCTGGGAGCAGGATGGCTGAAAGAAAGCCAAGCTAAAACAGCCATGAAAGACTGAATCAACCCTGGATATTATGTGTATTCACTATTTCCTGTCACAAATTAAAATATATTATCCAAAAAAAACAATAAAATGTTACACTTATTCATGAGATATTAAAACCAGACAATCTTTGCACCATATGTGTGCTTTCACCCAATGTTCATCACACTTTACTGCAGCTGGAGACAATTAAGGTGAACGTCAAGGACACTGTATGACACACGAAGCATTCATGAGTGCATTAGTGAAATGGCTCCTGTCATCAGTAGACGGATGAGGTGGCTGCCAGAGATTGCCAGAGAAAGACACCATCTGCCATTTGGGAGGCTTATTCAGCAAATGATGTGATCAGGAGGATATATTCTCAGACGTATATACTCTTAATTCAGCACTTTCGAAAAGTTGATGCTTTTCATCTAGCGTATTTTAATTATATTTTTGCAAGTACAGGTAAAAAGGTGAATGACATTTTTCCATTTAGAAGCCCCCCAATCCATCATGTTGGCCGTAGCATTGATGGCGCGGTGGTTGGCAAGAGGCCTCTGGATACTAATCTACTGGTCAGCTTGGACTAATTTTGGGTTTGCATGCTCTCCTGCACCTGTGTGGGTATTCTCCTTTTGTTCACAAACATGTAGTGTGCTTCAGGTAAACTGTTGATTCGCTTTATTGTGCGAGTTTGGCCGTTCGGGTTTGTTTTTTCCTCCATTTTGGAAGCTGTGTGATGAATTGGCAGCCCTTCAGAGGTGTTTTGAGCATCAGAGCCAGTGTGATTGGCTCTCGGCTTTCCATTTTACAGAATGGAGGGGAGGGGTTGCGGATAAATAAATTTATCATTCTGACCTTATAAACTTTTCAGAGAAACAGAACCTGCATTTTTAGTCAAGCGTTTAGGATGAAGAACATCTATTATTTATGAAAGTTTTATTATTTTTTTATATGTTTATGTGTGAGCCACTTCAGAAGGCTAAGTTAAAGTTTTATTTATGGACAACATTCTGTGTAAACCCTGTGTTTCTGTGAAGATTATTATGCTTTAACTCTCCAATGCTAAGAAATTTTGCTTCTTGAAGTATTTTCATTTACAGTTTATACATGTAGCAATAGTGTTTGATTTGGAAAACTCTCATGGCATAGGAATTTCTTTAAATAAGAAAAAAAAAGATCAGTTCTAAGCTACATAGTTTAACTCTATTTTGTAAATCATCTTCAGCTCTTTAACTTAGTTGTAGTAAAGTGTGAGACTGAATCCAGAGTGTTTGCGTTGAGCCGTTTCTGTCGACAGAAGATCAACGTCGCGTCATTTTCTTGTCTGTCAGGCAGCCTCGTTCCATTCCGGGTAAAAACAAATATTAATAAATTGTTGGTGACAAACTGGAAATAATAGCAGTGTTGTGCCTAAAGGTTTCTGCAAAGCATTTTAAACAGAAAATGAATACGTGTAAAAATAGCTTTTTGCACTTTTGTTTGGTTTTCTAAACACAGTGGGACAACAAAAGGAGAGATTTGTTGTTTTGGTGTAGTTGCAGAGAGGATTTTAAGGGTAAATCATGTGGAAATATTCACTTACTTTTATTAAAGTAGATTGTTTTTTGTTTCTGTGTAACTTTAAATCATAGCCATATTTTTTGACTAAAATAAAAGGCCTAAATTCTGGTTAGCCAGCTGTAAAGAATGTTAGCAGGCATGTTGTATGTTACTAATGTCATAAGTTTACTGTGTCTTCAAGATGGGAAAGTCAAACAAAATAGCTAAATAAAGCATCCTATTAAGGGAAAATGTGACAAGTGTTACAAATGCATCCCCAGGGATTCACTGCATGCCAGCATGTGACACATCAGGTCAACAGGTAGCACCATTTCTCCAATTTGATCAAATCCAACCTACATTTATGAATGTATTTCTATGTAATGTTGGCTATCGTGGATTGGCAGTGACATTATATAATTGTTTGCTTTTCGGGCTTCAAAGCATCCCTATAGTTTTATTTCACACTGTTTTCAGGAGCTGCGTTTATTCAAGGAGGAGGCACTCCTTTCACCTGAAAAACAGAGGGAGCTATTTGAAAAGGCTAAGTACCAAAATGTGGTGCTCCAATCAGTGCTTGGAAGAAACAAAACTCAGTCTCTGACAATGAGGTTAAAATACTCTTAGATTGGCAGCATCTCGTCTTTTCATTTAATTTAACGTTTTCTCTGTTACTCAGACGTATACATTTAACCTTGGTATATGTTTCTTTGGTAACTTCAAGCTCTATTTTTTGTGTTCGCGAACGTGTCGTCATGTGTTTTACCGGTAATGTTGCTTTATTGGATGGATATATGCTGCCTTAAGGTGTCCTTGATTACTGAACTACTGTATCTTTAACAACATATTAACCCCACTGCCTCCCACTCATTCAGAGATTGTTCTGGGTTTTAGCTTCACTGTGGGATTAGTTTATGTAATCAATCTCATGTGACTCATGATGAATGCCTCCCCCGTTTACTGTGGGCTTATCTAACTCATATGGATAACCGTGCACCTTTGTTTGTGTCAATCTGCTTTCAGCTGCAGGAAATGATTTTCGTCTGCTGTATCAAAGTAGTTGGAGGAAAAAAAAAGGACTGTGAGGCTGGGGCTGCAGACAGTGCAGGTGACATGAGGTGTATTGTGCTTGTATTCTTCAAATTATAAAAAAATAAACTCAGTGTTAGGAATCACACAACCCAGACAACCTTTAACTTTTCAATCACTCAAGGACGTTTTCCTTTGTTTTATGATTTCTTTTTCTCAGGTAAATGGTGGAAAAAAGGCTGTTTGTTGCAAAAATAGACACATCAATGAGCTGCAAACTATTCAAATTAAGCATTCAGATTAATATCTGTTGTGAATTAACATATCACAGCTCAGATTGTGTTTTTTTCCAAATGAAACACACACAAAGAGTGTGTTCTTTCAACACCATTGCCTGCTCTAAATCAAACATGTCTGGATGAAAATGAAATGCAATTGCTTTTTGATTTGCCACGGTAAACATAATGACATTTTTATTGTAAGATAATAGAAAACCTTGCATTTTCTTTATCATTTCCCTTCCAGGTGTTTGTGTCTTTTGAAGCATAGCTTTTTAACCACAGTAAGTTGTCATTATCTACAGTGGCGCACTCCTGTATTTCAAATATTTTCTCATACTTTGCATGATTTAATAGCTGGCTAATGAGCTGCGGCTTGAATGTGGAAGGACATCTCATTGTGGTAATGAACCGTGAAAAGGGCAAACACACATTATTGTGTGAATTGCTTTAATAATCAGCTCGGTGTCTGACACACAGCCCATCTTCCAAAAGTCTGCTCTGTCAGTAAGCAAAGATGCTGAATGTTTCATTTAGGCGGCGTATTCTCTGATAGCTTGGCAATCAACTCTGACCTTCTTCTTTTTTGTCACTCTCCAGCTCTTCCTCGCATTCTTTCTGATACCTGATACATTTTAAGCCGTTTCTGACTGGCCACAGTATCCGTGTCTGCTGAGGCTCAGCTTTCTTTGGAGAGGGTTAATGAAGGGTTGATATTGGTTCGGCTCTCTGCATCCAGTGGACACTCGGGTCTAGGGCGTGTTAGATTAGCACAGGGGCTTTTTAGGGGAAAGTGATTTGCCTCTAATAAAATTCTCCTAATCCCCCTTGAATTTTGAGGCTTACTTGCTCTTTAAACTGTCTCGGTACTAGTGAGCGTGGAAGGTTGGAAGTTGCTTAAAAGAGCTGAGATACAAAACTGAAGGAAAGTTTGGCTGCTGAGTAATTAGTAATATATCAAGAAAGCAATAACCAATTTAGTATTCACAGTAATATTAATGCCGGCAGAGCTAACATTAACAGCACTAGAGCAAATCTGAGATGACCAAACTTAAATAGATGCAACTTGTGATTCTAAGTAAAATTTTCCAGCCGGAAATGCTTTACTGATTGGTCATTTATTAATTTTACCCTGAGACAGACTTTTCATAGCTCAAAAACAATTTGTACAGTCATGCAAACAAGATGGGCAGCACCAACTATTTTAGAAATGAAGCCAATATGGAGTTATTACCCAATGATTGACAGGTGATGGCTCCTGTGGCTGCAGAAATAAGATTATTTGTGTCAAAATTCATTTAAAACTTTCTTCCCACTTGACTTGTGATTTGGCCTTCCCAAATTATCTTAACAAGTTCAAGATTTTAGCTGCTAGTTTTGCTTCATATCTTCTAGCTCTGAACACCAGTTGTGAATTCTGATCTTTTCTAAATGGATGGTAAAACAGAGGATTGTTCTCCAGTCTTGGCCCTCAGGCTGCACTGTTGCGTACGGTTTAGACGCGTGTTCAGACACTCTCGATTCAAATTATCACACCATTTGGTCATCAGGCTCTACAGAAGTCTGTTAATGAGTCATCAATTTAAAGCAGGTGTCTTGAAGCAGGGGATACATCTAAAACATGTGAGGTAGTATGCCCAGAGGACCAGGACCATTACAGCTCAGCTCCTCTGTGATTCCAGTCATTGAGACTATGAAACACATGCTTCAGACTTTACACTATATTGCTCCAGCTTATGTTTAAGAGTGACAACAAAATGGGTTTCCAGTTCATTTCAGTTACAACAACATGAATTGTCAATTTCGGCTGCGTCAAAAAATCCTTAAATGGAATATGGCATTCAATTTACGATAGTAAATTGTACATACACATTCTGTACTCACACTCAATAGTATATTGCACCTAATGCTGACATGAAAGTAGAGTTGCATGACTCACACCACTTGTCAGCGCTGTGACATAAAACAGAAAGGTTTTGTCTCCTTCCTTTTCATGTCCTCTTAAAATTTCACTCAGCCTTCATCTCCAGACCTCCAAGGTCATCTTTAGATGTGCATCAGCGGCCCTGGCAGACCCACGCACTACTCTCCCATCATCCCTCCACTCAGTCTGACTGCCCTGCCAGCCAGGAAGGAAAAAAAAAAAAAAAGCAACGAAAGAAAATTCTGTCTGCTGCAAAAGCCCTCAGCTCACCCTCTCTTTCAATTCTTCATACACCCACAAACACATCCATATACTTGCATGCATGGACACACACACAGGAATATGTCAGCTGAACCGGTGAAAATCTAAGTCGCCCAACATGAACAAGGTGTTTGAATCGTCTCATACTGATGTTCAGTGTTGACCTTTAGTGATAATGGATGAGGAATAATGGAAAAGACTGATATTCAGAGAGGAGACACTGCAGCAGCAGGTCGGTGTCAGAGACGGTCACAAATATGGAGAAAAACTGGGATATTTTATTAGGCGTTATAGTGTAGTTTTAATATTTTTATGATCCAAGACATGTAACTACTCAGTATTAAAACTTTAACATCCTCTAAGGTGTTTTCCTTTTTTACAACTTATAATTTACAAGTACTTCTGATTACATTGTTCTATTTTAAACGTTCATATGTTACTACGTTGCTACGACGTTTTGGTATTTGTAAATTTAATATTTTTCAAAACACATAACTTTATTTACAAAACATTTCCCAGAAGAAATTCATTGATTTAGCTTCAGTTCCTTAAAAACACAGTTTCCTTTAAAATCCACTGCAGCATATTTTCTTTATTTGTGTCTTCTTATGCTATTTTTAGCATTTAGGTAGCATTTTGCTACTTGTGGCTTTCAGCTCAGTTTCAGCTTCTTCAGGAAATTTTAAGTTTGTCAGAATTCACTGCATTTTTATAGAAGATTCAATTTTTACTTTAAGTTACATTGAAACAACAGCATTTAATCTTTGTTTTGCTTGTTGTTGTTTAGTTCAACTGCATTTTTAGTGCTGAAGAGTTTAGATTTTAATTTACAAATTTATACATTTTGTTTTTCAAACAAAACAACACTATAATATATTCCTTCCTCGTCAATTCTTGATTTCTGCACAGCTGGGTTTTAGTTCTGTAAGACAGTTTCCCCTCACAAATCGTGGATTTTTTTTCTATTTTTCTTTTCAAGTAAAGTCTTAAAATCGTCAGTGTAGTTTAAAAACACTGTTAAACAACTGTCAGTGTTTGCGAATTCTTTTTACGACGCCGAGTTGCATTTTTGCCCACTGAACGGCATTAACGGACAGCACTGCAAACACCAATTTCAGCAGAATTACAAACACCAGCTGGTGATATTAAAGAGCCAACAGTGTTCATAGCTTTAGTTGCAAAACTAGATTTAAGCATTTTGTTTGAATATAGTGTTCATGAATTCAGCTCTGACCAGCTTTCGCCAATTAACTTGCGATATTAAAAGGAAACAACAAACAGATGAGAGACTATGAGGTCCTCTGAATGGACATCAGTGGTAAAACTTAGTGTATTTATTGTTTTGTAATAATTTAAAAAAGGCTAAATTAGGAAGACTACAACCACAACATTTTAGGTGGTCATTATATAATTGAGTCCCCAGTCCCCAACAAAAGCAGTTTATTACTCTGGCCCATCAAAGAGTCGGTGTGAATGCCAGGCGCTTTGGCAGGTGAAACACAAAAAACAGCAGCACTAAAACCGCTTTGATGGGAAAAACTCTTTTTAGAGCAGACAGAAGTTTACCTAGAAGGCTTTAGAGCCACTGTAATGGATGCCTTATCATTTTGTTCATTTTCCTGCTGAAAGTTTTCTTCAGAAACAGAGGGAACCGCAGCCATGAAAGGATGCTCTCGGTTTGCAGCGGAGAATGGAGTAGCATTTTAATGACGCTCAGTTGGCATAAAGTGGCCTAATGTGTGCCAAAAAACACCACTATCAGAGTAAGACCGCTACCTCCCGTTTCCTCTGACATCAACAAGATAGATGCTATTTTCCACAATTTCCCACAGCTTACCAAAATGACACAACACAAAACAAACGATTTTGAATATGTTTTTCTTCATTTCTGTGTTTTGTGAAAATACGTCCTCTTTGGCCTAATTTCCCTCCTAATAGCAGACAGCAGAGAAACCTTGTAGGCTCCATAGAGCGGCGACCCAGACATTTTCAAGGTTCAACAAAATGCGTCACTGAATGCTCTCCTGTACCTCGCTGTTGTGCAGCACTTTTATTCATTAACTTAACAACATTCCTGTTAGCTAGAACAAGTCTCAGCAATTTCCTTTGACCTCGCTTGCTGACGAGACGTTTCAGCCTGCTTTTTACCACCTTTATATTGCTTTTAAACCATTTCAGCCGTACACTCTGAGAAGAACGAGCATCTTACTGAAAAGGCAGCTACACCTAACATGGCAAAATTTACATTTTCTTTCAAAGTTGACTTGCAATCACAAAACTTGCTTTAATGCATTTCATCGGCTGGCTTTCACGCCAGAGTTTTAAACTGAAAGCATCTTATTCTAAGAATAGATGACATTATAGCCTTGTAAATTATGTTTTGCACAATCCTGTGCATAATTGTGAGATTTTGTGAGATGTGATGGAATGACTATCAGCTACCACAGCACTAAAACCTTTGGATTGGCCATTGTCAGTTTCTGTGGCATCCATCTTTAATTGGGACTTCAAAAGTTTTTCATTTTAAGATGCATAATAAACGATTACTTTATGAGAGTTTCATTAAGATATTTTGCTAACAGGCAGGTAATTCTAATGATTTAAGTAAAAGTATTGCACAATGTGTAGTGCTCAAAATGATGTGAATGAGTCTCAGTTATGACTACATAAAGTTTTAGCTTCGTGTTTCTAAAATTCATAGACATTTTGGTGTTTTGTAAGGTCAGTTGGCTTTGGCGGCCATCTTGAATTGGGTTGACTCCAAACCTTCAGTAATAGATGGATATTCAGTGATTGTTTTCTTAATGTTTCAATAAAATTTATTAACCAAAATTTTGCTAACAGATTGACAGACTCAAATCTGTTAGCACTTAGAATACGTCTTAGGGATCAGTCTCAACTACTACCACAAATCAATATCTGTAAAATGAGCTGAGGTGTAGTCATTTTTGTGTTTTCTGTAATTGATTAGCTTTGACAGCCATCTTGAATTGTATTTATTCCACAGGTTAGTAGAGGTACAGCCAATGATTGCTTTTTATTTTATTCAAACCTGTCCGCTGGTTCACACACAGAGACACAACAGGGGATAAACATTCTGCAAATAGTCTATATTAGCATCTCTAAACATAATTTAGATGGTTAGTCTTGATCAGAAGAATCTGAGACCTGGACCAAACATCTGATAACTATCTGGAACAGAAAGTGGACCGGTGTCAACAGCACAGGGACCACATGATCCTATCAGTCAGATATCAGACAGCAGATATGTGTCAGTGATCTGTGATCCCCGCTGTGGGAGCCGTGCTCTTTTTTTTTTTTCCAAGCCTCGCCTCCTCAAGACCCGCAATTACCCATTTTCCTTGTCAGAGTGATTGAATGTCACAACACAGTGTGCAGATCTTAGACTCGACGGTCTCACTTCTCCCAGACCACAGCCGTTTAATTGGTGAGCTGTTCAGTGGAAGTGCACACAGGAAGTGATAAGAGACAGAGGAAGACGTGCGTGCACATACACCAGAGTTCATGTTTCTCAGCATAGTGGTGTGTATGTATGTGGACTGAATTAGTGTAAGTACCCCCTCATCTGACATACACTATTGAAAACGTACAGCCCGACTGAATAGCTCCTGGAAAATCAGAGTAATAATTTATACGATGCTTCAGTTGACCAACCCTGATAGAGGTTCAACAAAAACAAAACACATTCTGAAACGGAAAAAAATGTTCTTACAGTCTTATAACTCTGCAACCCAAATAAATATTTAAAAACGACCTGCTCAGATTTGCTGTCTGTGTTGCTTAAACAAATAATAAATACACACACACACACACACACACAAAAAAAGCTTGTCAAAAAAAGCTTGTCCTTCTGTTCTAATAATTAATCAAACAACAGCAACTTATCCCAGAACAAAGGATGCTTTCTCTGTAACAAACGAAATGAAAATAAATGAAAATAGTAATAAACCTGCTGTGATAGAAGCACCAACTTTGGAGCTTCTCAACATGCATTTTGGTGAATTTCAATCTGCCAATACTGGAGCTCGACTGGGTCTTCTTCAGTGCAGCTCATCATGATTCAAAATGAATTGATCTTGGATTTCAGCTTGATTGGTTTGGGATGGTTCCCTTGATCAAGCTGGGGTTGCATTTCCTCTTGCGTCCACATCCTCGGAGATTGGCTACAGCCCCATGAAACGTCTACTTTTTAACAGTTTTATCAGCTGTGGTCAGAGGAACATGAAGCTGCTTGGAGATGGATCTATAATCTTCTCTCTGAGCTCCTCAGACATCTCTCGCCTTTGCTTTCTCTGCTCCATGTTCAGCCCACAGTGAAACCAAACTACCCAGCGACAACAAATCATTTCTTTCATATTTTTTGTTTACTCTATCACACACTGAAGGCGTGCAGATAAACATTAGATAATTGCTTTTAACTGAGAAACAAAGCATTGTTTTAATGAGCTGTAAGGGTGCCAACAAACTTATCCTCGTATGTAAAATGTCGTCTGTCGTCGTTGGGCTGGGTTCTGTTTACGGTGCAGCGGGAGACCCTGCAGACGAAGGGAACACTTCGTGTTTTGCGTCAGGAAGGTTTGGCGCTCAGATGCATTCAGGTTGAATGGATAATGTTTGCCAGATGTTGCTGTTGGGTTATTAAGTGTGTTGTTTTTGTCACAGAGATCATCAGTATGTTGTGATCAGCAGACATCTGGTAAAACAAGTGTTTGGGCAATTTGTTAGACCTGCTTGATTTTGTTGCCTAACTAAAAGACATACGTAAGTGTTGCAGGTATTTAAAGGAACTGTTAGGTTCTCTGTTTATTTAGTTTCGTTTGGACTTTGCATTTTGGATCCTTGAGTTATGTATTATTATTATTATTATTCCATAGTTTCTTTTGTTAGTTCAGTCTCCTGTTTTATCACAGTTCTGTTTATTTTCAGTATTCTAGTTTTGCTTTATTATTATTCCCTGTGTGTTCTTAGTTAGGTATAGTCTTCCCCTTGTTCGTCTTTCCTGTTTCCTTGTTTGTGTGCTCTTCCTCGTCTCCTGTGTCCTCTCTCCCCTCACCTGTGTCTTGTCAGTAATCAGCCCTGGTCCTTTGTCTCCGTCTTGTATTTAAGCAGTCCTTTTCCTTCCCTCTGGGCTGGTTTGTCTGTTTTGTTACCCTGTTTAGGTCTAGACTTTGTTGTGTCGTCAAGTCCATTTTTGAGTTCCATGTATTTTGTTATTTCATCTTTGGATTAAATTAATTACGTTTCGATTCACCACCTCTCCCACGCCGATCATGACAGGAACCCCAACTTTATATAAGAAATATTATGTTTGTTCATGTTCAGAAATATATCCAACAATCAGTTAACAATATAAAAAGCTTTGGAGTTCATGAGCAATGGTGTTTGTGAAAACAGCTTATTCTCTGCCAAATTCAAAACTTCAGTCAGACAACTCATGTGCAAATGTTTAGATATCTTTATGGTAAAAATGCAATTTAAGTTTGACATCTGTTTGCACAACATACCATGAAATGATGAGAGTATCTCACCCGCCATGATGCAATGAGGATGTTATCAACCTTGAAGCCCACAGTTGGTCCTGAGGTGGTGGAGGGGCTGAAAACATGCAAGCAAGTGGCATTAGCTGTAGCAGTGTTCTGCAGACTGAGACAAGAGTTATGCAGCTTAATCAGACAACCCAAATTGATCCACTAAGCTTGTGTAAGATCACGTTTGAAGCAACAGCGCAGCTAAAGATATTTGCCTGAACTAACTCGCAGGCTCGCCTCATTCAATGTCTTTATAGAGTGAGCTTTAAATCAAAGAAAAATAAAGTTTATATTCCCAGAAAACATGTTTATACAACTGGGGAGGGAATCACACTCTCCAAATGTGTGAAAAAAATTCCTTTTATGTCTCTTGCACAGATTTGTAATGTCTCTAAAAAAAGGTTTTATGTGTGGAAGGCGTTATTACGAATTAGCATACAATCTACACCGTGTTATTTTAATGGAATAAGTTTGTTATTTTTAAATTCATGCCACCAAGAAAAGAAATAAGAACTGTAGCCGCAATGCTGGCAGGGAATTTAGAGAAATTAAAGTTTACGAGAGGTCTGGGCATGACTTATAAAAATTAAATATATTATTTTTGTATTGTAAGACTTTTTTTTATTCTCTCCTAACGCACGCATATTAGTATTCTGCTGATAGTTTTTGTGTTGCAAGAATTATAAGAATGTTGCACTTAATGCCAACGGGATTCCTACTACTTAAATAAATAAAATAAAAATATTATATATGCATCTTAAAATATGTATTTGCAAAACAAGAAAAGTCATTTCGCTAAATGCTGTTAACACAGAGCCAAAGGATATTAGATTACCAGCATGTTATATATTGTACAATCTTACCCTGATGGGAAGCTATAAGAATATAAAATCTGACAAACTTGTAAGTATGTTGGCAGTTACAGCTTTTATGAAGGATAATTAAGGCATAATTGTAGATTTAGCCCTAATAGAACCACATATTGGCACCTGCAGCCCACAAACAGCACACTGAGTAAACATTAGGCCCCAGAGCTGAGTTAAAAACCTTATTATAGCAAACAAGTGGCTTTTCACTTTTCCATCTCAAGCCAAAATTCCTGATTTCATTCGATTGCTTTCAATAACAAAATTGGAGCAGCAGAACATACGTGAGATGTGATTTGTTTTGTCACCCCGCCTCGCAGTAGCTTTGCTTAATGCTTTTTAATTAACGTAATTCATTGGGAAAAGAAGCAGATTCTGTTGCCTTCTGAAAAGCTGAATTACATTTGCTGAATTAGTCTTCATGTGTGAGTCAAAAGAGGGAAAAAGCACAAAATAAAGCCAGTCTTCTGCACGTTAGTCAAAACTTGTTAATGTTTAGTTGCTTCAGCTTATTTGCTGATGAGTTAAATTAAATTAAATGAAAGGTTCCAGTTGGAACATTTATGTTAGCTGATAGAAAATCATATTAAAATGGGATTTAAAAAAAAAAAAATTCAAAAACATACATTGTGTCTTATTGGTATTACCTTGACCGCTCATAAATTTGACCTAAATTTATGTAATTGTTATTAAACATTGTTGCAGAGCAGATCATGTGTTGGCAAACAGACTTGCTGTTTGTTGGAAGTTTGTAAGAAGTCTGCAGAGTTTTTATTTGTTTCTAAGAAAATTCCTTTACTTCATCCTTTTTTGTGTTGTTGTGGCCTTGTAAGGCAAGGCAAGGTTGTCGTTTTGAGAAAAGTAAATGAACGGAAGAATGTATTTGTGTTCTCTAATCCTTGAAAAACTTTTAAAATACCTCTTGAGGTCAGTGTGAAATGTTTTGGGTTAAGCAAGGTTTCGTTTTTTTAATTTAAAATTTTAGATTTGTTTGTGTGTATGGGCAGTATTGAGTGGATAAATAAAATAATAACAGATAAATATTCAGAAGTTTTTAGATTTGACAGTATAATTTCTGTTTGTACATCAAGTTTAATCTGTTTCTAAACTGTATACCGTTTAGCACATTAAAGTTGAGCACACGCTGCACGATTTCTTCGCCAGATTTTACCAACAATTCCCAGCTGGCTGAATTCTGCACCGGTTTGCTCCAGTTGGGCACAGTTGGCGTGAAAATCTGTTGTCGTGTGAGGGAAACAGACTCGACCCGATCTCGGTCCCAGTCAGTCGAACATGTTTGAATTTCTTGATTCAAACATGGACGCGGTCCGCCGGCGGGAACTGATTACCGACCCAACTGCAAACGCTTGTTGCCAACAGGCAACAAAAAGGAGGGTGGGACACAGGAAACGGTGTCAGAAGAGCAGATAAAAGCATCCTTTGTTTGTTTACTCTTTAAACTGTCGTCCTCGCGAGATTTTGATGCGTTCAGTCGGCTTTAGCTGGTTTGACAAATCCTGCAGCTGGTGATCCCTCATCAGGTCCAGTTGTTAAGTGTGTGATCTGTGAGTCTTTCTTTCATTTCAGTAAAATCAGCTGAAAGACGTCTGTTAGTGTGTTCTCCAAGTCTTTTCTAAATCTGTAAAGACTCAGAGTTGTAAGTATGTCCCCAGATTAAGCCTGGATCTCACTCGGATGCGACTGTTAGAGGCACGAAGTACCAAATTTTCTCTTGAATGTAACTGCGAATAAATTGCAACATTTACGCAATATTCCTGCAATTTTTATTTGTCACACAATGTCTTAATGACGTCTCAATCAAGTCTCAGTTTCATCACAATTTATTCCCTTTTTTTGTCTTCTTGTCTCCAGTTTGTCAAGGCTCTCTCACTTTCTGACTATTTGAGAGAAGATTTGTTGCCCAGTTTTTTAAAATATATTCAAAATTCCTCTCGACAATACCATCGATCACTGTATAATTTGTTGCCAGTGAAATACTTTCTTTAGTGATATTTTTAATTTAATTTTATTGCAAAAAATAGAGTCATTGCTTTAATTAATCAGTTCAATAATAACTTTGCAAAACACACCTCAAAACCCTTAATAGCAACTTTATTTTCAAATAAGGACAAAAATTTTATATAATTTCTCAGCTATGAAAAAAAGAATCCATTATAAATTGCATTATTAAATCAAATACCCAAATATAATGTAGCTTTAAAATTAGTTGAAAGTTAAGAGAAAGTGCAGGAAAAGGAATTTGAGTGTTAAATTATATTTGATTAATCGACGAGACATTAAATCTGTTAGAGTCAAAACTGTCTTTACGTCTCGTTTCAGATCAAATTAAATAAAAATGTACTTTAATAAAAAATGTATTAAATGAAAAACAATAAAAGTCTGCTTTTGTGTGTAAAACCTGCAGAGGAAACATGTTCCTTTATAACTTTATTATTATTATTTTTTTTACAAAAGGCAGTAATGATCTAACAAGAAGCTTTTCTCCCTGCAACAGAAGTAGTCGTATTATGTATCTAAACTAATTATGACTGCTAACAAGAGTAAATAATTAGGAGTTAGTGGTTTCCTCCTTTGGGAAATCTAACGGTACAATGTAACAGTAATTGTATTTATCATTTTTGTAAGCGGGCCCCTCTGGCTAAGCTACTTCATCTGGGCACAATACTTCCTGTTGTTTTGTTTTGTACAGATTGCTCATAGATGTATAAAATAAATTGCATAACAAGTTAAGATGCCCGTGGACTTATGACTCAGAGTTGATCGAGTTGTTTGTGGATTTCTAAAGAAGCTTTTAAAGAGAACACGAAGCAATAAGGTTTGCACAACTTGTTTTTGATGAGAATTAATGGTAAAACACGATGCTTTACAACACAAGGTGGCAGAGAGTCAGATCTTCCTTGCAGCTCGAATAGATCGCTGTGATTGCCATGTTGGCCTGTAGACCTTTAAATATGTTAAGGATTCAGAAGGATTGGAAGTAGTGAGATTGAGATGTCACTCTGCTCCCTTACAAGTTAATCTGTACCGACTTGCTTCAGGCTCCAAATATATTGGAGTTTTGAGACTTTATTGCCACAAGAGGCATTGGAATTCATTGCAAATATAAGATGGGATCTGTTTCTGCCAAAACATAGATGACTAGTCTGAGAATTTCGTTTGAGAGTGGAATCTATTATTTATCTTTAAAAAAAAAGACTCATGAATAAGAGAAAATGTTTCTAAAATGTTTAGCAACAGCAGTTGTGTCCTTTTTTCTCCTTTGTGTCTTCCTTTTAGAGTACAATCTCAGAGAATGGACATCCATTATCTCCGGTGCCATGGAAGTAAAGAGAGGATTATCTGACTCCTGCCGGTTTAGCTGGCGTCCCACAGTTTACAGACATCAAGATCCATCTCCCAACTGTCGATCCCGGTCTGGCCCATGTCTCCATTAGCAACTTGTGGCAGATGTTTTCTATCAACCATCCTATCGCTTAATGTCACACATCCTTAATTGGGTGTGGTAATTATCCAATCAGGCAATATTAAGTATCCTATTTGTGGAAATGCGGTTACTGAAAATGAATAGTTATTGATCAGCAACACTGACATTCAACATACTCCTTTTCACATATTAGCCTAGCATTGATTTCTGGCAGCACTCCTTGTGTGCATTACTGAGAATCGACCTGATTCCTAATGTGCGGTCCTGGCTTGACCATTAGAACCATCCATTATCACGCTCAGCATCCACAGGCTTGTCACTAAGGCCTTGTGGGAAATTGTCACGCGGACATGATTGTGACTGTGAGGCAGAGGCAGATTTAGGCTCTCTAGTTCCTGTCAGCGAGCTCCTGCATAATTAATTATCTATAGTCTGTACTGTATGGCTGTGTTGCAGCTTGAATATGTGAGCGTTGCTTCACGTGTGAGTTAGCCTGTTTATCTTTGCACCAGCCGCAGCATGCACATTTTATATTAAGCAGTTAACGGGTGGGTTGTGACTTGAATTTAAAAACAGCTTTTACTTTCGTCTCGTTTTTCAGTTTTTCTCTGCAGAATATGACTTGAGAAACAATCAGAAATACTGATTTCTGACCATTGAAAACACTAGTTAGTGATTATTTTTAGTTTTTTTTGTAAATTTTAGGATCTTTGGGCAAATTCGCTATCATTAGTTGACTCGTAATCAAACTTGAGCAGGATTTCTGCAGAGTTTTATTAAGTCCTAATTTGAATTATCTCGTTTTAGGCCTTAAAAGTCTAAAATGCATGCAGATTTTAGGTCGTCGAATACATTAAGTTACTTCTTAAATTTGTTTGTTTATTCAGTGCTTCTTCTGTCAACTTCTTTATTTTATTTTTAATTTTTTTTACAGTCAGTATTCATTGTTTGTGTGTGTTTTAGCTCTGCCTGAGGATTTCAGATGTTATTACTCTGTAACAAAACTAAAAGGCCCATCATGCATCAGCCCTGTCGGAAGGAATTTATTAACAGACACTCAGCCCTCCTCGTGAAAAAAAAATCTAGTTGCACTGCTCCTGAAACTGGCTTGTTCTGTAAGGGATTTGGATTGACTTTTATATTTAATTAATATTTTTTCATTTGAATATTGATGGTCTTTAAAAGATGGTCTTAAATTTAACTTACTGAAACTCGTAAACACCCGGTTGAGTAAAACACACAAATCTTTCCTGAAAATGTTTTCTAATTTTCCTCCGTGTGGCAGTAAGTGTTTATTAGAAATCTTTATAACTCATTTATCCATTTACTGCATGCGGCGCTATTATTGGGCACTACAGTGTTAACGTGTAGTCCTTTAAATGTTATGGTTTGAGATGAAAATTGACCTGAATGCAGTTAGACAAGGAAACAGCAGACAAACAGGTCGTGAAGCCAAAACAAGTGTCATGGTGTGGGGAAAAGGAGGCAAACCCAGAGCGCAGACTCATGATGGAAAAGAAACTAATTTATTTAAAAATAAAAGGAAACCAAAAACAAAATGCTGACAAGGCAGCAAGAAGAAAACTAAATCCAAAACCAAACGGACATGGGCAGGAGACGAGCAGAACCAGACATCAGGGAAAACAGACAAACGAACCAGAGAGTAAGTGGAGGAGATGACCGGGTTTTTAAGACAGCAGGCAATTAGGGGAAGTGGGCACAGGTGAGATGATTGCAAAGCTTGGGGCAGGTGTAGGTGGGCGCGGCAGGCAGACAAGAGAGACTGAGGAGAAGTGAATGATGACAGAGGCACAGAGAACAGGATAAAACGCGAAGACAACAATAAACCCAAACCAAAAGAAACCAGAATCAAACACTAAATACGACAATAAACACACAGTAAAACTGAATCCTGACAACAAAGTTGCATAAAACAGTTTGTTTAAACAGACTGAACAAAAACAAGCCAGATAAAAATTTAGATAACTAAAAAACCTGCCAAGGACATAAGATTTGACAAAGAGTAACTGAAACGCAGGGATTGTATTTACTGAAAACACGTCTAACTATTTGCAGGTGTGATGATTAAAAACCAGAACCAAGTGTGACAGGGGAACTGACAGAAACTAATGAAACTCAAATCCAGACAAGTACAAACTTTCACAAGAACAATAACCAAAATCCAAGTCCAAGTCCTTGAACTTCTGACTGTTTACCTTTCCATCCGGTCTGGTTGCCCCCTGTCAAAATACAAAGCCACTCAGCTGTGCACGGCTTTATTTCTTTGCCTTTGCTGGTTGTCTGCACAAGCAATCTCTTTATGTTCTGCATTTATGGGTAACTGGGGCTTGTTTGAGGTCCAAACTTTGGGGGCAGATCTGTCATCGTAACACAGGTAGGCAGTTTAATAACACTGCTGTGGACTCCTGAGAAATGCCAGGCATTTATTTAATGTAACATGGGCAATGCTAGGGCGCTGACAGATGGCTTAGAAACGGGAAAAATGATAATTCATTGGACAGCAGCCCAGAAAGGAAAGTGCTGTCTTTAACATCCTACAGGGCTTACAACATAAAATATAAATATAAATGAAAACTTTCTTTGTGTAGTTGAAGGAATATGAAAAACATTATGTTTTTTTAAGCGTCTACGCTTTGCTGTTCCTTGAACTTATTGGAACTCGTGTTACGACTGGTAGATTAAATTTTACCTTTTGGCTGAGTCTCGGCTGATTATAAGAATATCTCATTTATATTCCGTCTGCTCCAGAATTTGCTTATGACACTGACAAGCATTTCTAAAGGGACTTGTAACAAACCGGATCGAAGAATAGATTACCTTTACTGACACTTTATTGGACCCGTGAAGGTGAAAGGGGATAAACAAATCACACCATGTTAACACTGAGACTGGGCTGGGTCTGAACTGTTTGTATTTTTGCGTCCACAACAAAAAAGAAACGTTGCAGCTTTCGTGAAATCATTAAAAAGTCACTTCATCCCTTATTTCCTTCACTATGTGTTGGAACACCATTTGAATTATAACGCATGAAGAACGTGTCACGGTTTGTAACTTAAAAAACATCATAATGGTGGTTGTACACCATTGTGCAACCACTGTCCTGAAGGTCACGTGCTGTAACTGTGATCAAGCGTTTTTCCTGAGATCTTCAGGAACATTTTGTGGTTTGGGCCATCGAACGGTGGTGCTCAACAGTTTATTCACGCCAACCTTCAAACACGAAACGTCTCACTTTAGTTCAGACATCTTGGAGCATTTTCATTAATAAAACAAGAGCTTTTAAAAAGGAAAAGGTGTCCTCTGCGGCTCGGGGCTTCCCAAAACAGCAACGGTGTGAATGCTGTGCTTTCCTTATGAATATTTTAAATTTAATTACAGAGGACCTAAAGCAGAAATCTTTATCCTGAAATGATTGATCAGTTACAAAGAAGAAAAAAAACCTCAGTTCCCTTGATATGTTGTTGTATTTATTATTCTTAATGAAGCTTGGAGAATATCATGGAAAGTACATCCATGGTTTGTCTGTTTTTTGAGTGTTTCTGCAGAATGTTTGCTTCTTGTGTTTGCAGGGTGTGTAGTCCTCCTCACATCGCTGCTTTTATCGTCGGGAAAGTTTGCTGTGTTCACAGGCCCGCTTGTAAATCATGCATATTGGATGGGACATGCAGCAGATGAGCCCGGGCCCTGCAGTCAGGCCTAACATTAATTAAATATCCATTGGCCCGGCTTCCGTACCTCATTTCATGCCACCTTCACACCTTGTCTGGTCTCGTTGAAGGAAAAGTTGAAATGAAACTTATGGCCTTGCAGCTTCACACAATTCAAGTGATGTGGTCCCACAAACTCTGACTTGAGTGCTTTAAAAAATGGGAAAAAATTTGGAACCAAATCGATGCACAGCTGTGCTTTATATACTGAAGGGAAGAAAAAGACTTAAAAAAAAACTTCTGTAGAGACACAGCTTTGCATTTTCTTTGAGATAAGATGTAAAGTTTAATTATTCACCTGTGAAAACATTTTTCATAGAAATATTAGTGCATTATGAGCTACACATAGAAGATTATGAAACTCAAATTTGCATAATTGCACTTAATAGCTGTGTCCTTTAAACCACATAGAATAAGAGTGTTTTTCAGTCTTTCTGAGCCGACCTTGGATTAATATTTATGAAACCTCCGCAGCTTCTGTTTTTATCAGTTTCTGGGGAAACCTTTAAAGCAGTTTTACAATTAATTTAGAAATTGAAGACTTTTATTTATCTTCCTGGAAAAAAGAAATTTGTAACGTTCACTGATCGGCTTAACTATTTAAAGATAATTAGACAATTTCAAAGATGTTAAAGGATACAGCAAATTCTTAATTTTAACATATTGGTAGTGTCAGTTATGAAGAAGTAAAAAAAGTACAAAAACTGGATTTTAAAAGTAACTAAAATCAATTTAAAATGATGAAAGTTGGAAATCTGGTTTGCCTAAAGAAACTATAGTTCCCTGACATCTAAAAGGCATTAAAATTATAACATAATAAACTAAAATTTTGCTCAATAAAGATACTGAAACATTGTATTTTTTTGTAGTAATCATAAGCAATAAAACACTTGCATATCTTGTAGAGTTTAACTTTAAATTCAACTCAAAATAAATAATATTGCTGACTGCCTTGTGTTTTAAACATAAATGTTGCACAGTTGCTTGAAATACATGTTCAGGATGAGTCTCAGCTACCGCCACAACAAATTTCAGCTGAATATCTATAAAATTGTGTCAGTTGTTGCCATTTTTGTGTTTTCTAAGGTTGGCTGTGGCAGCCATCTTGAATCAGATTGTCTCTAAAAGACAATCAGTTATGGATGGATGTCCAGTGATTACTTTACTTTCTGAGAGTTTCTCTTAAATCTGTTCTCTGGTACAAGAGAGTTATTGCTAACAGACAAAAAAAAATTACCACACACACACACACACACAATTACCACCTTACACCGCAGCGGACAATGATCAATAATAACAATAATAACCCTTTAAGAAAACATCACAATTTATGACACTATACAATTATCAGAATTATTGATTTTTTCCCCTTTCTTTTTTAAAATGTAGGAATTAAAGAATAAAACTTTTTATCAGAGAAGTGGGTGAACAAAACAAACTCTGAAACCTTGTTTTTAATGTGTTGCTACTTGAGATTTAGGACATGCAGGCAAAGGGAAAGTTTTATTGCAGTACTTAAAAAAAGAAACTTTATAGAGAATAAATTTGATCTCATGGCAGAGTGCAAGATGGATGTTTGTGCAGCCTAAATCCAACTTATAGTCGATAACTTCTGCTGTCTTCAGCAGGCAGCCATCCTGTTCACTGACATTTTATAGAAACTCAGAAGTGCTTTTCACCTTGGAGTTCCTTTGATGATGTCTGAGGGATTCCCCTAATCCTCCAAGGGTAGAGCTGAGGGCACTTTTTCCCTGCAGGGGGGATGAAGCCACTTAATGGACCACAAAGTTAATCAACCTCAGGGAGAGCCACTCTGAACTGAACGAACAGGTTGAAACATTGGAACGGGGTCCTCTGGGACACACTCGCATACATGCCCCATTTCCCTGTAGTGCTCAGATAAAGTGCTGTTATTACCCATAAAAATATAATACACTTACTTTTCTTTTAGTGATCGGATTCTTCATATAGGAATTATGTTTTAATAAAGCAGCACAAGATTGTAGATTTTCATGATTTTTCCTGCATTTGAAACTGAAGATGTGATAAATGATAAAACTTCACCCACATCTTTCAGCTTTTATCATAGTTCAAATTTTGTCAAATATGTGCACCAGATTTGTTGTAATTTGGCACTATAGGGTTAAAATAAACCTTAATCTGGTGTTTAATTACTGTACAATCTAACATGTAGGGACAAGAAATATATCACATTCAAATTAAACCCTAAAATTTCTGTAAGGCCCTCTTTATGTGAATTTTGTTGACCGCAGTTATGTTTTAGAACTAATCTTGTTTTTACATTAAACAAACTAAAATTGTCTTGCATTTATTTTTGCAAATTTGTTGTTTATAAGGTTAAAAGGAATCGAAATGTCAGTTTATTGTTTTGTTTTTTGCATCATGAATTTGTGCAAAAACTACTTCAAGTTTGTTTTATTTGCATTTGAATCATTTAAAGTGAGACTATTGCTGGTTTGGACATTTTTTAAGGTAATAACATAAAAGAAATAGTTCAGATTTTTAAAAATGGGGTTCTGTTAGGAGGTTATGAACTACTAGTATCTTACCTGTTGCAGACAGTTCTCTCAATGACCTCAGTTTAAAGAAGGAAATCAGTTTTGATCAGACTGATGACAGCTAGTCTGCTGCCATTTTAAAACATCTCCAATCACTATTTGCATAGCAGCTTGTCTTAAAGCTGTTTTATGAACTTTTACACCACTGTCAGTTTAGCATTAAATGGTTATTCTTGCAGAAATATCATGATATTCCTGCCAGAAGTGCCCCAGGCTGCACAGGAGCTGCTACTGCTGGCTGCTGCTTGAGAATATCCACAGAATTCTGCGTAAATAAGCAATTATTTACATAAAGTTAAGCTGCTAACCCTAAAGATGGAGAGAAAATGGATGTTAATAATGAATAATGAAGGGTGTACCCCACTTCTCATCCAGTGGCTGCTGGAAATAGACACCAGCTCCCCGTGACCCCCGCACAGGATCAGGATGGATGGACTCAACTCAAACATAATAAAAATAAACCCCTTCAGGGTTAGAACTCTAATACAGCTGAAATGAATAGGTGAGAAACCAAATTACCAGAGCAGCACAGCTTGAATTAAGAGCATAAAACAGCAACAGACTGAGTGGAAGTGAGTGCAGCCTCACAGTTGTATCGATAAACTTTGGGTTGGAGGAAGCTGAAGATGCTGCAGGCAAGTTGTCTGCACAAGATCAATTGCCCGAGGGCACGAGTTGGCAGTGCAGTCCTGCATTTATTCCAAGACAGGAATAAATTAGATAAATACCTATTTGTATTTAAAGTTGTAAGATTTACATGAAATTGTACTTAAAGAAGTCTAAAAGATTCGGACATTGCTCTGTCAGAGATGAAACTTTTTAATCTAGAAAATAAAATGCACTTGGGGCCAGTATGCCCTCTTCTTCAGTATGCATTTATTCATTCCTTTAACTCCTTACTTATTTTGTGAATGCAGCTGGGTTGTACACAAAGATTTTCTGATTTGCCATATTCACGCTGGGAATGCTGTTCAGACTCATATCTGTCGAAGCCAAAAGCAAAAAGGAATGTGTTGTCAGTGTTGCAAAATCTGCAGCCTTGTTTAGGACCTTTTCAGCTACTGTGTGAGCATTAAAAAGCGAACAGAAGATAGTGTGCATTCAAAGGCTTAGGAGATCTTTTTTTGTATATACAAATGGCAAAATTCATAACACACATACATATATGTGCCAGACCAATCGATTTATCCTCATCTTTACTGTCAGCCTACTTATAAATGGAGAAATGCTGTTTCAAAAACTTGTTGGGGCTTGTTAGTATGTTTTTTTGTGAACTTAAAGATGTTTTTTTTCAAATCCTTCTGTTCTCTAAGGAAAATCAGTTGTTTATTTCACTACAACATAGTAAAGCCCTTTCCAGACATGCAAGGTATAATTAGCCTAATTGTTACGTGAAGTGAAGACATCCATTTCTTTTATGTCAGTGCTTTTTTTTTTACATTTATCACTGAAGTAGGACGAAGAAGTAAAAGAAGAAATGACATTTATAGTCTCATAGGTAGCCAGGGGAGGATTTAACAGGATTTGGACCCCAGGTTTAGAGCCAGTTTAGGGTCCTATCTTGACAGTTAATGTTATATTTAACAATAAATATTATGTTCACATTCACTTTGTTTCTAGCTACACAGAACAGAACCATTTACTGACTTTGAGCTTAAAGTGGTGGAAATGTAAAACCTTAATTATGATTGTCCAGTTAATTTTCTTCCCAGCTGTCAATCTTTGAGTCTTTTGTTTAATTATGAAGTAAAACCCACTTTTCACAACTTTAATATCAATATTTTTAGGACATCTCACTTTGGCAGATATCTAGTGCTTTATAAACTTGGAGCACATGCATTGACTCATCAGCTTTCCTGTCCTGGTGAGCAGGACCGGTACTGTTTGGGTCGCAGCATCAACAAGGACGGTGGCCCGAGTTGTTCGCTCTATGACCTCTGAAGAATGAACCGTTAGAAATGGGCCCACTGAGTTTGTCCTCTCAGTTTCGAGCTGTGATACAGAGCTTTTACATTTCTCTTCTTTCTTTCTTTTTTCCCCCTCTGCACTCAGCTGTCATACTTTTTGATTTTTGCCATTACGTTACAGGATCACTAATGACCCTAAAATTGACCAAAAACTAAAAATTGACCAATAACTAAAAAGGTATAGCTTAAAAGATACGGGATTTAACTATTTGAAACACTTCCCAGTGACACTGGCTTGCATTCTTTTGGAAATTGATCAAATAAGAATAAAACAAGAATACTGGAATACTGTTTTGTGGCCCCTATGAATCTGGTCTGATTTCTTAGTCAGTCTTTTCTAAAGCCAAATAATAAAAAAACAAAACAAAACAAAAAAAAAAAGAGAAGAACTGAACTAATATTTTGTAGTTAAAGATGTTTCGCTTCCCATTCAGCAAAATTTCTCAATTCAAACAAATGGAAAAGGTTGTTTCAAGCTTTTAAACTGCGTTGGATACTTCGTTCAGATGCAGATTAAACTCACTCCTCTCACAACAGAGAGTCGTTAGTCTTTTGTGAGCCAGGCTAACAAAGACACTAACAGCTCTTCATGGTGAGGAAAGTTATTCCAGCATTTTGAGTTGGTTTCTGCGTGTCCGTGTGGATAAAAACATTTCTAGACATTGTGTTGTCTTTCCAAAAATACTTTTTAAAACAGCAAATTATGAGATTGTTTTTTTCCCCGTGTGGACAAGGGCTGAGTATCTTCAGTTTTACACTGCAGGTGTATCTCTACGCTCGACCTTGTTAGTTTGGTTGAACTAGCTGTTAGGGTATTCTGATTGGTCAAAAATAAGATGAGCCTTGCTTCCCTTGAGTTTCTTTTTCACAATGTTGTTTCTCACAACAGACAGGGACTGGAATTCAGATTGGTTATTTATTTCTCCAAGACACCGCTGGGGTTTTGTTCATTTAGACCAGAGAATTGAAGAAGCGGGGGCTTACTTTATCGATCTGCCTATGGCACCATAATGGCCTTGTGCTGTCATTTTAAGAGATAAACCAATGACCAGTTGTTCCTGCCTGATAAGTGGCCACTTTTTGGCAACCGAATAACAACAAAAACAAAGACATTTTCTTTGCCCAAGAGAGGGTCAGCCAGCAGGGAAAAATCCCTTATAGCCTAATTTACCAATTCGACCCTGCTCATGTATTCAATCAGGCTGTGATGGAGAGAGCCACGGCACACACGAGATATTTAATTTTCAGGTTAAAGTGGACAGTAAATCATGTTAGTTTTAATGCATGAGGTCTGGCTTTTCGTTCTCTAACATGCTATGTTGCCGTGACAACCCGTATTAGTCAAGTCAATGCCCTGCGGTGGTGTAAATATAATGGTGGCAGATCAGATGCTGTTGGTAAACAGGTGATGCGTTTAAGGGCTCATCTTACTTGCAACGCTTTTTCTTGCACTAACAGAAATGTGGATAATTGTGTCCGATCTGGAGATGTGTTACTTCACCTGAGTTCACAGGTTTTAAAGTCTCTGTGCCAAGTGAAACTTCAATTAGGGTTTAGAGCATTTTTTTTAACTAAAGTGCTGTAAGAAAAGACTGATGCAGCATCAAAATTTGTACAATTCTGTAAGTTTTCTATTTGACACGAGCTGTCTAAAAAGCACAATACATGCAAAATCCAGCTGCACCTACTGTGTGTGCCATGCTGTTAATCTGACTTTAGTCTCTTCAGACTGGAGTTGAGGTGAAGGTGATAAGTAGATGCTACAGCATCTGACCTAGTAAAACTGCTGGCGTGATTTTTATTAAGAAGTAACAAGGATGGTCCCTCAGACGTGAAGCAGCATGTTCTGTTGGCATCAGAATAATGGAAAGGAGTTAAAAGTCATCTGATAAAAGCCGAGGTTGGTGGTAGATTAAATTAAGCAAATGACACCTTATCCTGCTGTCAGTGATTGCTGTTGTTTTAGAAGTGAATTCAACAATCAATAATAAGTTAATTTGCTTATTTGATTTGCTTTTGCAGATAACTGTGCCCTAAGTGGTCAAAAATGTCACAAAATTTGATCTGTTGTGGACTTTGCCACTTAGATTTTCTATTTAGGTGTTCTCACTAAGACCAGAAAAATAGAGCACATCACCCCGGTTTTAAAGTCCCTACACTGACCCCCTGTAGCTCAGAGAATAGACTTTAAAATACTTCTATTAGTTTATAAATCACTGACCGGTCTAGCACCACAATACATTAAAGACTTACTATTGTCGTATCAGCCCTTCAGAACACTCAGGTCTTCTGGTTCTGGTCTACTTTGTATCCCCAGAACCAGAACCAAACATGGAGAAGCAGCCTTCAGTTTCTATGCAGCATCAATCTGGAACAAACTCCCGGAAAACTGCAAAACAGCCGAAACTCTAAATTCCTTTAAATCGAGGCTGAAAACTCACCTGTTTAGAGCTGCCTTTGATTAGTAGTCTGCAAACAAATTCAATTGCTCTGAACAAAATATCTTATTACATATTGACCCTCTCCTTATGATTATCAAGTGTATCTGCTCGCTGATTTTTATGATTTTTTTTTTTTTTGGATGATTGTAATGTTTTTTGATGATTGTAATGATTCTACTGATGTTTTTATGATGTAAAGCACTTTGAATGCCTTGCTGCTGAAATGTGCTATACAAATAAATTTTTACTTTACTTTACTTTTACTTTACGTTGCTTAAAGTAGCTCAAAGGTAGTGTCTCACAGGGATGCAACTGTTGCAGACTAGTTGGTGACTCAATATTGAGAAAACACAAAAACGTTCAGTTGCGGTCTCATTGATATCTGTGTGGCCAACTTTTGCACAGCCAGTTTTTTTTTTTTATCTTAGCTTATTTTCTTGTGCTCGGTTTCTAGGTCACACACATTCATTTTTAAAATCTCAACAGGAAAAGCAGGTTGTTTCAAATTTCTTGCACGACAATTAGGTTTTCTTAACAAGCTGTTTGGCTCCGCTTTGGTAAACAACCGAATGTGTGACAGATTGCACAGTATTTGTGAGTCTGTGTGTTTTCTGCGAAAACTGTGACGCAATCAGATTGGTTACTGAAGCTTTTAGATACATGCAGTAAAGTTAGAAACAATACTGAATTTTAAAAAAGCAGAATATAAAAACAGTATAAATGTGTTTAGTCAGAAAAAAACAATTTTGTCAGTTTTCTTCTTATTCCCAAATAATGCAACAATTAATCAAAGTCGTATCATTTCCATTTGTTTTTTTTTGTGGGGGGCGGGGCAAAAAATGTTAATTAGCTTTTTTCATGAATGGATGTTTATCCTTGAAATCCTTGAAAGTACAGAATATTTAAGTGAACAAAATGTTTTTTTATTCCATTAAATCACTGAATACACATTACTTTACAAGCTGCAAAATTATTACCACCAGTATTTCGATGTTTATTGATGCTCCAGACTCAGATAATGACCTCATATTACACGAGTGAAAGAAGGAATGCGGACTCAAACGAAGCTCCAGATGTTTGGCCATCTCTCTGTGAGATCTTCATCTTCGGCGAGGCGAGCAGCCATCATTGTCCTAATCGCCCAGCAGCAATTCAACAGCTGGTCTGATGAATTTCGGCCAAGGCTGTTGGTGTCTGATCCGTGGGAATAATGCTCCGAGCTTTCTATGTTTATCTAAAGGTTAATGGAAGGTTAATAAGACAGGGAATGGTGAAAATTCAAAACCTTATTATGCAAATTGTGTTTTGTGAAATGGGTAATACAAGTTAGGGATGTGGCTGCGCTAATTAGCAAATTGTCTTTTGAATAGTTTAAAAGGAGCCACCTCTGAGGTATAATTTGTTAGGAAATAATATCATTTATGATGCTTTTATTAGCCGATTACTGACAGCAAAACATGTCTCGATTAAGGTGTTTTATTAAAACTTGTTAAATGGACAGTGATATGCTTATGTCTGCAGTATCTTGTTTTGTTTTTTTAATCAACTCCTGGCTGACTGCGTGCACATATTATTGTGTAGACAATCTAAACTGAGGCCAGCGTGCTCCAGCTGGTCGGTGATGCAGTTAATGCCACGCTGAGCTCAGCATCTAAACTGAGCTGGTCCGACTGGAACACTCCTGTGATTTCAGAAAAAGATCCAGCAACTAAGCATTTACGTATCTTCATCATATCTTCCTTGTCGTATTTCATTCTTTGCTGTTAATTGAAAAAACAAAAAACAAAACATTTATTCATCCAACAGAAAACTATTTATTTAGCAGCAACATTTTATTTGAGTTGAGTAGTTTGACATATTAACAAACCAGTCTTAAGTAAAATATAATAATAAAAAGCCATTTTACATTTCTGGTAAGAAGAAATATTTGTAAAGCGCATGTTTGCAAACTTCACATTCCTGTAACACTTGAAACAGTTTATATAATTTTTATTTGCCTTCAATTTAAGTAGGCAAACTCACTTTTACATCCGTGGCATGACAAGAAGTCAAAACCTTTTTGAAGATATTTTGTAAAACTTTTCTAATATTAAAGGACATCAGCAACTCACCACTGCTTGCAAATGATCGTAATAAGCAGGACAACACAGACGAGGTCAACTATGTCTCTTCATTACACAAAACATCTCATGACTCCCTGGACAGATTTTAGTGAAACTCTGAGAAAGTAATCACTGGATGCTTATCTACAACTCATTAACCTTTGGAGTCGGTGCAATTCATAATGGCTGCCTCAGCTAATCTACCTTAGACAACACAAATAACTCTTACAGAAATTAAGCTAAATTTGGTCTGGTAGTAGCTGAGAGTCATTCCCAACACATACTTGTAAGATCTTGCAATATTGCATGAGATTCTGCATAACGTCGTTTACAAAGTTACACAAAAAAAGCTGAATTTTTTAAACTCCAGCAGCGGGGAACATGCGGCCCTTTAAGAAATCCTAGGCCTTTAATTTACAGATTGTTTCAGTTCTTTGCTGGCATGACCTTAAATAAAAACAATAAAAACAGTATTTGTGTTGGCGAGCTTTTAACAAACTATATTTAGTAACTCAAACTGCTGATCCACACATGAATCAATATCTACCAGTGTGCAAAGATGACCTGCTAACAGAAAAATAAAGAGCGGTAGTGGTTGCTGTGCTTTGAAAGTGGTATTTATATGAAACTGGATAGCAGAGTGATAAAGAACACCAAGCTTCTGCAGAGCAATCTTTCTGGCTGATGTATAACATCTCCATGGTCTTATACGGGATGGATGTTCATCTAAACAGAAACCAGTCTTACAGGCCGTGGAGACTGGATTTACACCTTCTCTACGCTCCCCTTTCCCAGCCTGAACCTCACCAACTCATTTTATGTTCTAACTTTAACCAAATATTTAAACCTCAACCATTTATCTTTTGTGCAACCAAAAGATTCATCGGCCATACCTGCAAGTTTCTCTCTGCAGTTGATATATTGGTGTTTACATGTGAGCCAAAATAATAGAAATAAATAAGTAAAAAAATACCTAAGCCACATGTCAACATTGTGCAAATACAGCTGGAAAGTATAATGAAGATATTTATTGCCTGGATTCAGTTTTTAACACATGAAAATTCTTGGACTTCTTGTCTTGTTTATAAGAAACAAAGAAGGTTTGTTTGCTGCTGCTTGAAGCTATGGATTATTTCCGAGGATGTGAACTGTTTGCAAAAAAACAGAAAGTAAGATTGAAAGCATTGAGTTTTCAGAGACCTTTCCTGGTGTGTCAGTTTAAACAAGTCTGTATATTTTGTTTTTATCTTGAGAAAAACAAAAAAGAAAACTGAATAACTCTCCTCCTTTTCTCACCACTTTGACTTTTTCTGGTCCGATATCACCAGGACTCATCATTCACCATGGATTTTTATTTGCTAAAATAAATTCTCATTAGACTCCCACAACAATAAAACATTTATGTCGCCTAGCAACGTTGTTTTTCATTAGTGGAGCCATGTCTGTTCCCACTATTAAATAATTAACTGTTGAAATCTCCCACGAAGACAAAGCAAAGCGTCAACAAGTTGTTTTTGCAATTATTCATTGATCAAAACTGTTGCAGGCGTTCCCATCAAACTAATAATTGATTTATGGAATAATTGATGCAGCTTTACCTTTATCATAGCCTTATCTGATTTATTATTAGGATTAGCCACAGCTGCAGATATTATGATATATTATTCTTGTTACAAATTTATGGATGTGTCAAGTTTTGTCTATTATTTAGTTTGACTCATTTATATTTCTTAAAGCAAATGTGCAGTGATTTATCTGTTGGTGAGCTGAATCTTGTGTGGCCTGTGAAACACGAGTTGTGGACTCAGGCCTGTCCAGGTAAAGGTGCAGACACACAAAGGGTGCTGAGCTTTGAGTTTTCCGGGCCGATTTGTATTCTGCCTGAGTGTGCAACGAGAAAGTGACTGACTGGCGGTCAGAGTTAGTATTGACTGCTCTGAGGATGTAATAGAGGCCAGGGTGATAGGATCCTGGACATGAACACCCTCTAAAAACTGAAGCACTTTATCATTTTGCTGGCCCCTGTGTTTTAGAATAATGCCTCTGCCTTAAATTAGATATCATTGATCCTTCTTTTCTCCATAATAGTGCAAACAGGATGGATGTTGGTTTTATTGGAGGTCAAACCAGATGTTTGAACCACTTTAAACTTTAAGCAGGAGGGATAAATCGAATCAGTGGAAAAGCAGATGGCCAGATTTGAGATTGCGGCTGTAAAAAATAATATATGAATTCCTTAATAAGGTTGTAAATTTGGGTCTCACTGAAAATGTTTTGGTTCATCTGTTAAACTTAAATGAAATACTCAGATTTACTTACTTGGAATCTATGGTTGTGGTTTATTTCCTGTTTATTGGACTCCTACTGCTTTTCATTGGGATTACAAGAAATGCAAAACATTTACCATCAGAGTCCAGCTGTCTCCATAGATACTGACAAAAAAAAGGTATTTCTTTAGGTTTGTTTCCTTATAAAATAGTTTTTGTCAGGATTTGTTTTTCTTCTTCTTCTTGGTTTTTCCTGGCGGTTGGCAACAAACTTTTAGTAGCATTACTGCCACTTACTGGTATGGAGTGTGGTTTGTGATGGTTTATATATCTATATATCCATATATCTATACATATATTCTAAAAAAAAAAAAAAAAATTACTACCTATACATCTTGTCAGGATTTGGATTTTTTATTTATTTTTTTCACATCTCCTCAGTTTGTCACTTTGTTACCTGCCATGCCCATCTCCACCTGCCCGTTAGTTATCACTCACCTGTGCCCACTTTAAATAATTACCCTCTGTGTTTAAAACCTGGTCACTTTCTCCATTTCCTTGCTGGTTTATTGTCTCGTCTCGACTCGTCTTTTTGTAAAACCTGGATTTTTGTTACTTCCTGTTTTGCTGCACCGGCAGCCTTTTGTTTTTGTGTTCATATTTATAAATAAAATTGTATTTTTTTTTCTTTAAACAACACGAGTCTGCATTCTGGGTTCGCCGTGCTCCACCCTGACAGTTTTAAACAAATTGCAGCAAACAGACACTTCAAAAGATAAAATTGCTGATATTTTTCTGTTTTTAACAAATAATGAGTTGATTCTAAATATTCACCATGTAGCAAAATCCTGATTAAACATATTTCTCTGAGCAAAAGATCTGCCTTGTTTTGTTTGTTAAAAACTAACAAAAAAGGATTATTGTTGTGTTTCCTATTTTCTTTAGTCTCTCATGTACAGTGTGCTTTAGATTTGCTTTAAATTCTCTCTCTGGTGCAGGATGTTTAATAACCAAACAATCACACTGTTCTGCTGATCGAAACTTTAATTTGACAAACTAAACTGCCTTTAAGAGTCAAGCGCTCCAGTTCATAGCTTCAAATTCACCAGTTTGTGGGAAACATATGTCCCTTTTTTCTCTTCAAAGGAACTTTTCACTAACTTTAAAAGGATAGTTTAGTCATTTTTTGAAGTGGCATTCTTTCCAATAGTTATCAGTAGTTAATGTCAACTATGAGAAGTAAGCATGGAGAAAAGGGTAGAAGTCTCCCTCCAGGCTAGGCTAATGGCTAGCCAAATAAGGGCTTGTCTTATTTTGTTTTTCAGGTAGGAAATCGACACAAAAACCATCCAAAGAATCACACAACAGGCATGGAGGGAAAAAATAAGGATCTAATCTTAAAACAGTAAATCCTGATGTTGTAGAACGTTCATCAAAAAAACAAACAAAACAACAACATATGTGAGTGTGTACATACAATTTATGTGCATTATACAATATATTTTAGGAGCTACAGAACATTAAACCTAAGTTTTTATTTATTTATTTATTTATTTTGTGATTGTGTGTGATCCCTGTTTGGATTTCATCTGGCGAAATTAATCCACTGGCACAAACTGGGGTCCCAGAAATTTGGACGTAATGCATCTTGATTGTGTCAGCAAAAAAGAGAGAGAAAAGAAGATTTGGACTGAGTCAGTCATCATAAACTGGCAATTCAATAAACACTGAAATTGTACAGACAATGTAAATGAACAAATCTACAATGAATTGCAAAATGGTGCCGGTTTTTTTGTGGGTAAAGATTTAATTTGCTCTGTTTTCTGTGGGTGTCTGAATCTAATTGAGAGGATGTGCCGTCTCCGGCATGGAGCTGTATTGAATTGTTGTTTGAGAATAGTACCACTGAGCTTTCTCTCCAAAAGGTCTCTGGTGGTTTCTCCTCATCTAGCTTCTCGCGTCTTGGTTCGTCTTTTTCTTACGTAAACAAGAAAAAACTCTGGGGAAACAACTGGAAAATATGCCGTTTTTTGTGTAAACGCACTCTGCTTGTCATGCTCTACATGCCTTTGTAGATTCAGCTATTCACCGATCATTGAAATGTACTTTAAGTAGCTTAGCTGCACATATCACCAACGTGCATGTGCCGTGATTATGTAAGTGAGAATATGTCTGCAAAAGGGGTTGACAGTGTGACAGTAAGCCTCTCTCTAAGCCCTCTCATGGTGAGAAGTGAGGGGTTTGTAGGCCTTGATTGGGTGAAATCTGCCACCACGCAGCAGGAAGGCAAGACATGAACATCTTTATTGTAGATATAATGACTACACACATTCATGTCACGCTGTCTAGGATGATAGATGGGTGATAGACACGGAATAGACTTTTGATAAATTTTTCTCTGTGTCAGGGACAGGTGCCAAAAATAGGTTTGTCTTTTAGAAGCTGGAAAAATAATGAGGATATTAGAAAAGAGGACAACAGAGTGAAGTTGGGAGATAAACTATTGAACAGAGTGTTTGACTCTCTACGAAAGAAGCACATTTATTCTTATGGTAATATAATAAATGCTAGCAATGCAGTATGTCATGTATTGCTTCCTTGTTGACTTACTTTAAAGTTTAGAAGCCAGGACTGAAAAAGGGAGCCTTGAATGAAAAATTAAAAAGGTTTTAGGTGGTGTATGCAGTAATATAGCCATTATGACGTATAAAATTAACATACTTTGATACTAAATTGATATACTAAATAAAAACACATTTATTCTTTTGTCTGTTAGCAAAATATTGCATGAATCAGACAATTTAATGAATGAAACCCCAATAAGAATATACTGAGATCTCTTCAGTTTCCTTAAATTATTGTTGTTTGCTTCAGCAGACTTCCTCTGTTTCTGTTATCTTATGCTACTTTTAGCTTTCAGCTTGCCTTTTGATAGTTTTACCTTTCAGTTAACATTTTGCTGCTTTTAGTCATTAGCTTTTTTATTGCTGCCATTCAGGTCTCAACCTTCATGCTGCATTTTTGCAGAAAATGCGATTTCTCTCATTAAGTTTTGGAGTCAAACCGATTTATTTTCATTAAGTACCAAAATGGCTACAACCCGGTCAATCTTACAGATGTTTTTGCACTAAATTTCAGTGTGGTAGTAGTTGAGAGTCATCCTCGGCACATTCTTTGAGTGCTAACATATCACACAATACGGATCCCTTCAAGAAATGCTAGTTTTTAGTTTAGATAGTTGTCACTTTATTCAGTTTAAAGGTCACTGATTCAGTTTGTGGTTATTCATGTCTGCAGACTGTGCTGATTGTTTCTAGATTTTTAAACTTTTGTTTCTTATCAGAAAGAAACCCAGTCCTGTAATGTGCACCATGCAAGTGTGTGTAATGAACAGAGCAACAGGAGCGCAGAAGTTGAAACATATCCCTACCAGTAAGCATGCACATTGTTACGCACTGAACATCACAAATGAAAGATTTTTTTTTACAGGAATGAGCGTCTTCCATAAAGAATGCAACAATGTGTGACAGTCTGACATGAAAGTTGTGAGCATGAGCAAATGTCAGGACAGAAATCTGTGAACTATGTTTGAAATGTGGCTGCTAAAGAACAGACACTTCGCACTTCAAATGATTCCAGCAGACACACGGCGCAGCTCACCCTTCGGATTACAGTAGGCTGTTAATAAACATGTGGAAAACCAATCTAATTGGTGCCTCCAACTGGAGATTAATCTGTTTGTGTCCGAGTTCAAAGGACCTTTTGAATAGAAGTTGTTTTAATAAAGTTGCGGCTGTGACTTTCCAGTGAACAATTGAACAGTTGTGCGTGTTCATTTGTCTGCGTCTCATGAACCAGTGGACAGATTTTAATGAAACTCTCAGAAAGTAATCATTAGATGCACATCTGCAACTGATTATTTTTTTGGTGTCAGCCTGATTAAAGATGGCTGCCACAGCTATTGACCCCTAAAAAACAAAACAAAAATGACTATAACTCAGCTACTTTTCCATATATTGAGCTAAAATTTGGTGTGGTAGTAGCTGAGAGACCTCTTCAAAACAATGGGCAATATGCATTCCCATATTAGTATTTATTTTCAACACATATCAACACAAAAACAGAAACTAATCATTCAGCTTCATCATTTCTGTTAAAATCACTGGAATCATCATCAGTAGCTTAAAACAGATGTTTTTGTGGAACAAATAATCAAACATCTGCTCTGTCACTGCTGTCGTCTTCTGTCTTTCACCACGTTTCCATTTCTGAGAACGTTTACCGTATAGTTTTTATTTTTGTTTAGCTTTAGTCATCTGCAGGAAAGGGCCCCAAACCCAAGATGAACTTACACCGATCTCTTAGCAGTTGGAAGTATACATATTTCAACAAATTATAGGTTAAGCTGCAACAGGATTTCTTCTTTCAGCCTATTAATGACAGAACTTCTGTTCAAAACAAAACGTATCCACTGTCAAATTCATGTTGGATTCCGGTTTTGAGTCTGTATGGTGAGACACTGTTTACTCATCCTCTTACCATCAAATTACAGGGGAACATAAGAAAAATGACAAAATTAAGACACTGGTGTTGGTTGTTGCATTTCTGCAATATGATACTTTTGTAATCTTTCCATTACTTGTTCATAACACATGAAAAAACTTTACTTTCTTTTGCTTATTTCTTCCAAAAATTATTAGGCTCCCATTAAAGTTGAGCTTTTGGCTAATTGAATAGTCTTGGCTCTTTGTTCTGATGACCGTTGCGGCTCCAGTTGAAGTCTAACCCATGGTTGGTGTCATGGAGGCAACAAGTTTATGAGTGGAACTCAGAGATTACTTCCCCCAGCTCCTTCTGGGGGGATCCCAAGGCGTTCACAAGCCAGAGAGGGAGGGTTCTGCCCCGAGGTCTTCTCCCAGTGTGATGTGCCCGGAAAGCCTCCTAAGGGAGGCAACCAGGAGGCATCTTGCTCAGATGCCCAAATCTCCTTTTGATGCAGAGTGGCAGCAGCGTCGCTCTGAGGCGCCCCGGGATGATGGAGCTCTTCACTCCATCTCTAAGGCTGAGCCCGTCCACCCTGTGGGGGAAACTTATTTCTGCTGCATTTATCCAGGATCTTGTTCTTTTGGTCATGATTCACACCAAATGATCATAGGTGAGGGTTGGAGCATCGGCAGGCCAGTAAATCCAGAGCTTTGCTTTTCAGCTCAGCTTCTTTTTATATCATGACAGACTGCATATGAGACCCCGATTCCTGAGCCTTTTTGTACAAATTTTGGAATATTTGTTATAGTTGCCTATCACAAACCAGTAATTTTAATTTAATGTGAAGACAGATTATAAGATGAGCAGAAAGTGGGGATTTATTTACTTTAATTATCGGCCTCTGTCTAAGCTTGAAACATTCAGTCTCATTCTTGGAAAATGCTCCCTTATAAAGTTTTCACTATGTGACACTATCTTAAACAAATCCTTCCTGAAACATTAACGTCACTGAATTAATAAAACATCATGCATGCTTAGAGCTACTTCTTAATGTGGAAGTGTTGAGGAAAACAAAGGCTTCTCTTACACATTTAAGTAATCATCTGAAATGAACGCTCATTTTTTTCTAAATTATAATGCAATTTCTTTTCTCAAATGTATATTATTAGTGTGCTTCCCACGACAAGAGCAAGCAGGCAGTTTCAAGGAGGCCCTCCGTTTGTGCAGGTAGTTAGTCCCTCTGCGGCTGCTTTTCTTAGAATCATTTTCACCGAAGAAAAGAATACGTGTGGTACTTCTGAAATATGTAAAATGTAGCAATATTTGTTATATATATATATACGTACTGATACGAAACAAAAAGTGACAACTATCTCTATTCCCTGCTGTGTCCTGCCACTGTTGTCAGTTTTTCTGGTCCCACAGATACAGCTACATCCAGATAGTTTTTTTTTTTGTGCCAGCAGTCAAAGCCGTTCCAAATTATGACATCTTGTAAATCTGCTGGATTTGACATCACAGTGGAAACAAAAACACAACAAACTTGAAAGAAGAAAAGCCATTTAAGCCCGCTAAGTAATAACAGTAAAGAAAGCTTTTTGGAATTTCCTAACAACCACCTATCAATATTAAGTGTATTACTCCTTGGAGAGCCACATAGTTTTCTGGTTGTGTTAGTTTCTTCTGCACTCATGAAAAATGTGGACAAAAACAATCCAAATAAAGCTTTGAAGCAGGACTTTCATACTTCAAAGGTGAAGGTTTCAAACTTGAGTTGTAGTTTTCTAAAGAGCCAGTGTCATTTTTCAGTTGTCCTCAGTGACTAAGGGGCATTTCTTGCCTGGTGAAAAAGCTTTTTTTCTTAATTCCTCGGGTGTTTTTGGTGTGGCCGATCTAGGTGCTTCCAGGTCGAAGTGTTTGACCTTTCTAGAAAAGTGTTTTCTGTGTTTGAATAACCATTCAAGCAGATAATTGTCAGAAACTTTTCAATTTTCTGTGAGAGAGAGAGAAAAAAGCTACTGTATGTGATCCAAACCCGTTTGGGAATCAGAACGCTGAGGTAACGGCATTCCAAATAAATCTACTCAAAGTAAGAATACCCTCTCCCTCCTCAGCCTGGTGTTACCCAACATCTGCTCCTCACACTTACATGTCAAGCTCAAAAATTAAAACCCTGCTTTCCTTTGGCGTGGTGAATAATGGTGCAATCTGCTGTAAACTGCGTAGTGCAAAGCGCTGTAAATCACTTTGAACAATTTAATTGATGTTTTCTTTTTTATTTAGTGAGCTTGAATGGAAAGTGAAATAATTAAAAGCCTAGCATTCCTTGAAGGAATGCATATCGCTGCTGCTTTCCAGACCTGAGTTTAAACTAAGATCACTGTACGGTGAGAAATGATAGAGTTATAATTGTTTCGGTCAAACCTGAGGATAGCAGAATCCGTGTCTTTAAAATTGGCCGAATTTGTCATGAATCCTAGTGTTTTTGTGTTTGTTTTGGTTTTGAGTCTTTATGCTTTGTTTTTCTGTTTTCAGGGGTTATGTTTTATTTTGGGTTTATTGTTTCTTATTTTATTTTGTCGTCTTTATGTTTCGTTTGCTTCTTGTGTTTTGGTTCTCTTCTCCTCAGGTTATCACTTGTTTGCCTGCCACGCCCGTCTACACCTGTCCCTAGTTTTCTAATTACTCACATGTGCTCACTTCCCCTGATTACCCGTCTTTAAAACCCGGTCACCTTCTCCACTTCCTCGCCGGTTCATCGTTTCTGTTATCCAGTTCTCGTCTCTATGATCTTTTTCCTTGCCACGTTTTTGCCCGTGCGTTTGATTGTTCTTGATGCAATGTTGTTTTTCTTGTTTTGTTTATTAAAGAATCAGTTTTTATTTTACGATGAATCTGCGTGTTGGGTTTGCCACCACTCTCTCAATTATAGACATTTCTTTTCTTTAAGATCAGTTGGCTGTGGCAGCCATCTTGAATTGGATTCAGTTCCAAAATCAGTTTTAAACAGATCTAATGTGATCAGTTAGCGCTCCGTTTACCAGTTGTCATCCGTCTCAGCTGCTAACGGGCCGAATTTTAAGCTCATTATCTGTGAAATTCGATGAGGTATAGACATTTTTTTTGTTGTTGTCTAAGATTGGTTTGCTGCAGCGGCCATCTTGAATTGTGTTGACTCCAAAAAGTTAATCAGTGTTAGAAGTCAACGCAAAGATTACTTTAAAGTTTCATTAAAATCCACTAAGTGGCTCATGAGATATTTTGCTAACAGTACAGACACACACACAGGGGCAAAAACCCTTACTGGTCTGCTTTCGCCGGCGTATAATAAATATTCAAGGCCAGATGCACAAAATCCCTGTGTACACACAAATTAAGTACCATCCTAACTTTGTGCTTCTTCGGTAAACACAAGCTGTAACTTTTTATGCCAAAATCATTTTTTTCCTCTTTTTTCAAACATATTTATTTCTTTATTTATTACCTTCTTATTTAAAATAATTTCGCCAGCAGCAAACAATTCCTTCTGATACTCCAATCGTAACACGCACGAAAACATGTCACCTTTTTTTTTGCTCGGTTTGATTTGCAATCAGTCTTAATATTTAATTGACTCTTTTGGGCGCTGAGCTGGAGTCTGTGAAGGAGATGGATAATGAGCTGACATTCTCCATGTGGGATAACTCTGCTTGGTAATAAACCTCCTCGTCTAAAAGAAGGAAGGCAGTCTTTGGCTAAACTGAATCATTTCCACATGACCCTGTTACTCAAACACATAAGCTGAAAATTTGACAATAATATTCTTGTGCTAAAAAGACATTTTCCATCACTGCAGTTGCAGGGGTTCTTTTTTTTTTCTTGGTGCATTTAGTGTGGCATTGATCATTGTTGGTCCAAGTCCTCAGGAATCAGCTTGTATTGATTTCGCTTCAGTTGAAGGCCTCTCTTTCTGACACGTGTCTCTCTTCAGCCTGAGCACCTTTTCTAACACTCTAACCTCTTTTGCTGAGGGCTAACTAAAACATGTCATTACAGCAGCAGTTTCCTAACAAAGCTCCAAAATAATCTATGGCTGCATCTCCCCCCAAAAAAACGAAGGTCAATTCGAGCCAATTTCAGCTATTAGCTGTTGGAAACTAAATCCGTTGTGGAGTTAGTCTCTACAGTAGCACAAGAAATATCTACCTGTAATTGTGCTTTTAGAATAGCTTATATGCTCCTTTGCCTGGACCTTCATTATCACTCATAAAACAACCCACTCTGCATACATTACAGTGTGTATATTAATAGCTGCAAGACAGCCAGAGTCAATAGCGTGTTTGCGAGCTATTAAATAACATGTATTTGTTTGTAATCAAGTATGTGCCTGCCAAACGAGAAGGGCTCCTTTACTTACATGTTATTTTGAGAAAATATTTCACAGGTTTGAAGATTATTTTTCACACACAGCTGGCTGTGACATGGCAGCATCATTTATTTTTATTTATTAATAAAAGGTGGAGAACATTTAAATTTTTATAACTCTGGAATCTCAATCATACCTTGCCTGATTGAGCACGGGCGCCCGTCACACTTTTTATACTGCGGGTTAAATACAGCTGTGTGAAATTAAAGTAGATCTCGTTCACTTAAAATTATCACTGTTCTATCATGAGATCTACTTTACTGTAACAGTGCTATTTTAATTTTGTTAACTTGTTTTAACCCTCTCATAATTATTGCTTGATAATGTTTTTACCTGTGTGTGTGTGTGTTTTCGTTAAGTTCTTGTCTTTCTGTGTTTTCCTGTCACCATTCACCTGTCCTCAGCTATGCCTGCCACGCCCACCTCACCTGTTTCTTGTCATGTTTCCAGCTGCAGCTCATTTTCCCTCTCTGTTCTTTAAAACCAGTCTCTTTTGATTCACTCTGGTTCGTTCCTTCTGGTTGTTGCTCGCCGTCTCTGCTGTGTGTTATCTTTGTATTTTTGTATTTTTCACATCCATGCACCTTGTTCCATGTCTTCTCCATGTTTTTTTTTTTTTTAATAAACAGTTTTATTAGTTTTATGTTTTCACAAGTACAGAAAATAGAACACCATACAATGTATTGCATATAACCTTACATGAGTATGCAAAAAAGAACAAAAA